>NW_024404572.1:0-79147 GCF_905171775.1 Rana temporaria | reverse complement strand
AGCGTCTACAAAATAGGGGATAGATTTATTGAATTGTTTTTTTTTTGTTTTTTTTTTACTTGTAATGGCGGCCATCTGCGGTTTTTATTGTGACCGTGACATTTTTGGGACCATTCACATTTATACAGAGATTAGTGCTATAAAACTGCACTGATTACTGTGTAAATGTGACTGGCAGGGAAGGGGTTAACAGCAGGGGGTTAAATATGTTGCCTAGTGAGTGATTTTATCTGTAGGGGGAGGGGACTCACAAGGGGAGGAGACCGATGTGTGTGTTCCTCTGTAGTACTGGGAACACATATCGGTGTCTCCTCACCTGACAGGACTGTGGATGTATATGTTTACACACACAGATCCATGGTCCTGCCGTGATTGTGGGCAATGGCAGGTGGGTGCCCGGCGGACATCGCGGCCGCCGGACACCGGGTCCCGAGCGATGCCGCGCCCACCCCCCAGGCGGCCGGGAAGCCCAGGGAGATCCCATCTGTGGACGTCATATGACAATGGGCGGGTAGCAAAGTGCCTAAAAGAGGTGGTGACATGTCGACAAAAAAAAAAGGGGGGGGGGCATACTCCATGAACCACAGGGTAATTTTTCTGCAATCGCCTTTCTTTGTCTCCTATCCACCTGTCACCTGCCCTCTGAAGAGCGATCACTTTTCAGAGGGCCAGCAAGGTCTGGTGTCGGTGCAAGCGTAGATGGGTTTTTCAAAGGCCTTTTCCACATGTTTGTATCCATGACTTATAGTTAGGGTGACCACATTTCCAAACTGCCATACAGGGACACCCCCCCCCCCCTTTCTAAAAAAAGATAACTTTTTATAAAAAAAACATTGTGACCCCCTCCCCCCCATGGTTTTTACCGGTACATCCTGGGACCTATAGTTCTTCACTAGTTTTTATTTTAATTCTGCACTAATGATTGTCTTTGAATTTACACCTGCCCCCTATTAAATCCAATCTGGGGACAAAACCAGGGACAGACTTGGTCCGGGGACAGTGTCCTCAATCAGGGGACTGTCCCCTGAAACTGGGGATGTCTGCTCACCCTACTATATATAGATAAAACAGACTCACGGTACAATAACATGTCATAATTACCCGGAGCACTGTCATATTCTTGGAGAGGTTATGGTTCTGCGGTATGGTGCCTGCCCTCCATGCGCCACACTCTGGGTTCAAGTCCCCGGACGGTCCATGGGGCCCAGCGTCACTTGACGTGGCCATCTCTCCCCCATTTTAAATACTCAAATCTACCCTTTTTTGGTTTTTTGACCAAATTCACAATACTTACACAAAATACTACTAAATCACACCTTTTCACAACAAAAATACGCACAACAACAATTCCAACGCTCTTGACACGAGGCTCACAAACAAAATTCACCTCCTTTTTTTACACCCAAATACACCTTTCTTTTAGTGCTATTGGATGACTTTTTTTGCGCTATAAAAAAAGATAGAGCCACCATTTTGAAAAAAATATCAATCATTTGATTTTTTGCTTTTTCCTACAACAAATATCCCCCCCAAAAAATCTAGAAACATTTTTGTTTTACACAGTTTAGGCCGATAGGTATTCTGCTACATACTTTTAGTAAAAAAAAAAAAAATCGCAATAAGCGTACATTGATTGGTCTGCGCAAAAGTAATAGCGTCTACAAAATAGGGGATAGATTTATTGAATTGTTTTTTTTTTGTTTTTTTTTTACTTGTAATGGCGGCCATCTGCGGTTTTTATTGTGACCGTGACATTTTTGGGACCATTCACATTTATACAGCGATTAGTGCTATAAAACTGCACTGATTACTGTGTAAATGTGACTGGCAGGGAAGGGGTTAACAGCAGGGGGTTAAATATGTTGCCTAGTGAGTGATTTTATCTGTAGGGGGAGGGGACTCACAAGGGGAGGAGACCGATGTGTGTGTTCCTCTGTAGTACTGGGAACACATATCGGTGTCTCCTCACCTGACAGGACTGTGGATGGATATGTTTACACACACAGATCCATGGTCCTGCCGTGATTGTGGGCAATGGCAGGTGGGTGCCCGGCGGACATCGCGGCCGCCGGACACCGGGTCCCGAGCGATGCCGCGCCCACCCCCCAGGCGGCCGGGAAGCCCAGGGAGATCCCATCTGTGGACGTCATATGACAATGGGCGGGTAGCAAAGTGCCTAAAAGAGGTGGTGACATGTCGACAAAAAAAAAAGGGGGGGGGGCATACTCCATGAACCACAGGGTAATTTTTCTGCAATCGCCTTTCTTTGTCTCCTATCCACCTGTCACCTGCCCTCTGAAGAGCGATCACTTTTCAGAGGGCCAGCAAGGTCTGGTGTCGGTGCAAGCGTAGATGGGTTTTTCAAAGGCCTTTTCCACATGTTTGTATCCATGACTTATAGTTAGGGTGACCACATTTCCAAACTGCCATACAGGGACACCCCCCCCCCCCTTTCTAAAAAAAGATAACTTTTTATAAAAAAAACATTGTGACCCCCTCCCCCCCATGGTTTTTACCGGTACATCCTGGGACCTATAGTTCTTCACTAGTTTTTATTTTAATTCTGCACTAATGATTGTCTTTGAATTTACACCTGCCCCCTATTAAATCCAATCTGGGGACAAAACCAGGGACAGACTTGGTCCGGGGACAGTGTCCTCAATCAGGGGACTGTCCCCTGAAACTGGGGATGTCTGCTCACCCTACTATATATAGATAAAACAGACTCACGGTACAATAACATGTCATAATTACCCGGAGCACTGTCATATTCTTGGAGAGGTTATGGTTCTGCGGTATGGTGCCTGCCCTCCATGCGCCACACTCTGGGTTCAAGTCCCCGGACGGTCCATGGGGCCCAGCGTCACTTGACGTGGCCATCTCTCCCCCATTTTAAATACTCAAATCTACCCTTTTTTGGTTTTTTTGACCAAATTCACAATACTTACACAAAATACTACTAAATCACACCTTTTCACAACAAAAATACGCACAACAACAATTCCAACGCTCTTGACACGAGGCTCACAAACAAAATTCACCTCCTTTTTTTACACCCAAATACACCTTTCTTTTAGTGCTATTGGATGACTTTTTTTGCGCTATAAAAAAAGATAGAGCCACCATTTTGAAAAAAATAGCAATCATTTGATTTTTTGCTTTTTCCTACAACAAATATCCCCCCCAAAAAATCTAGAAACATTTTTGTTTTACACAGTTTAGGCCGATAGGTATTCTGCTACATACTTTTAGTAAAAAAAAAAAAAACGCAATAAGCGTACATTGATTGGTCTGCGCAAAAGTAATAGCGTCTACAAAATAGGGGATAGATTTATTGAATTGTTTTTTTTTTTTTTTTTTTTTACTTGTAATGGCGGCCATCTGCGGTTTTTATTGTGACCGTGACATTTTTGGGACCATTCACATTTATACAGCGATTAGTGCTATAAAACTGCACTGATTACTGTGTAAATGTGACTGGCAGGGAAGGGGTTAACAGCAGGGGGTTAAATATGTTGCCTAGTGAGTGATTTTATCTGTAGGGGGAGGGGACTCACAAGGGGAGGAGACCGATGTGTGTGTTCCTCTGTAGTACTGGGAACACATATCGGTGTCTCCTCACCTGACAGGACTGTGGATGGATATGTTTACACACACAGATCCATGGTCCTGCCGTGATTGTGGGCAATGGCAGGTGGGTGCCCGGCGGACATCGCGGCCGCCGGACACCGGGTCCCGAGCGATGCCGCGCCCACCCCCCAGGCGGCCGGGAAGCCTAGGGAGATCCCATCTGTGGACGTCATATGACAATGGGCGGGTAGCAAAGTGCCTAAAAGAGGTGGTGACATGTCGACAAAAAAAAAAGGGGGGGGGGCATACTCCATGAACCACAGGGTAATTTTTCTGCAATCGCCTTTCTTTGTCTCCTATCCACCTGTCACCTGCCCTCTGAAGAGCGATCACTTTTCAGAGGGCCAGCAAGGTCTGGTGTCGGTGCAAGCGTAGATGGGTTTTTCAAAGGCCTTTTCCACATGTTTGTATCCATGACTTATAGTTAGGGTGACCACATTTCCAAACTGCCATACAGGGACCCCCCCCCCCCCCTTTCTAAAAAAAGATAACTTTTTATAAAAAAAACATTGTGACCCCCTCCCCCCCCATGGTTTTTACCGGTACATCCTGGGACCTATAGTTCTTCACTAGTTTTTATTTTAATTCTGCACTAATGATTGTCTTTGAATTTACACCTGCCCCCTATTAAATCCAATCTGGGGACAAAACCAGGGACAGACTTGGTCCGGGGACAGTGTCCTCAATCAGGGGACTGTCCCCTGAAACTGGGGATGTCTGCTCACCCTACTATATATAGATAAAACAGACTCACGGTACAATAACATGTCATAATTACCCGGAGCACTGTCATATTCTTGGAGAGGTTATGGTTTTGCGGTATGGTGCCTGCCCTCCATGCGCCACACTCTGGGTTCAAGTCCCCGGACGGTCCATGGGGCCCAGCGTCACTTGACGTGGCCATCTCTCCCCCATTTTAAATACTCAAATCTACCCTTTTTTGGTTTTTTTGACCAAATTCACAATACTTACACAAAATACTACTAAATCACACCTTTTCACAACAAAAATACGCACAACAACAATTCCAACGCTCTTGACACGAGGCTCACAAACAAAATTCACCTCCTTTTTTTACACCCAAATACACCTTTCTTTTAGTGCTATTGGATGACTTTTTTTGCGCTATAAAAAAAGATAGAGCCACCATTTTGAAAAAAATAGCAATCATTTGATTTTTTGCTTTTTCCTACAACAAATATCCCCCCCAAAAAATCTAGAAGCATTTTTGTTTTACACAGTTTAGGCCGATAGGTATTCTGCTACATACTTTTAGTAAAAAAAAAAAAAATCGCAATAAGCGTACATTGATTGGTCTGCGCAAAAGTAATAGCGTCTACAAAATAGGGGATAGATTTATTGAATTGTTTTTTTTTTTTTTTTTTTTTACTAGTAATGGCGGCCATCTGCGGTTTTTATTGTGACCGTGACATTTTTGGGACCATTCACATTTATACAGCGATTAGTGCTATAAAACTGCACTGATTACTGTGTAAATGTGACTGGCAGGGAAGGGGTTAACAGCAGGGGGTTAAATATGTTGCCTAGTGAGTGATTTTATCTGTAGGGGGAGGGGACTCACAAGGGGAGGAGACCGATGTGTGTGTTCCTCTGTAGTACTGGGAACACATATCGGTGTCTCCTCACCTGACAGGACTGTGGATGTATATGTTTACACACACAGATCCATGGTCCTGCCGTGATTGTGGGCAATGGCAGGTGGGTGCCCGGCGGACATCGCGGCCGCCGGACACCGGGTCCCGAGCGATGCCGCGCCCACCCCCCAGGCGGCCGGGAAGCCTAGGGAGATCCCATCTGTGGACGTCATATGACAATGGGCGGGTAGCAAAGTGCCTAAAAGAGGTGGTGACATGTCGACAAAAAAAAAAGGGGGGGGGGCATACTCCATGAACCACAGGGTAATTTTTCTGCAATCGCCTTTCTTTGTCTCCTATCTACCTGTCACCTGCCCTCTGAAGAGCGATCACTTTTCAGAGGGCCAGCAAGGTCTGGTGTCGGTGCAAGCGTAGATGGGTTTTTCAAAGGCCTTTTCCACATGTTTGTATCCATGACTTATAGTTAGGGTGACCACATTTCCAAACTGCCATACAGGGACACCCCCCCCCCCCTTTCTAAAAAAAGATAACTTTTTATAAAAAAAACATTGTGACCCCCTCCCCCCCATGGTTTTTACCGGTACATCCTGGGACCTATAGTTCTTCACTAGTTTTTATTTTAATTCTGCACTAATGATTGTCTTTGAATTTACCCCTGCCCCCTATTAAATCCAATCTGGGGACAAAACCAGGGACAGACTTGGTCCGGGGACAGTGTCCTCAATCAGGGGACTGTCCCCTGAAACTGGGGATGTCTGCTCACCCTACTATATATAGATAAAACAGACTCACGGTACAATAACATGTCATAATTACCCGGAGCACTGTCATATTCTTGGAGAGGTTATGGTTCTGCGGTATGGTGCCTGCCCTCCATGCGCCACACTCTGGGTTCAAGTCCCCGGACGGTCCATGGGGCCCAGCGTCACTTGACGTGGCCATCTCTCCCCCATTTTAAATACTCAAATCTACCCTTTTTTGGTTTTTTTGACCAAATTCACAATACTTACACAAAATACTACTAAATCACACCTTTTCACAACAAAAATACGCACAACAACAATTCCAACGCTCTTGACACGAGGCTCACAAACAAAATTCACCTCCTTTTTTTACACCCAAATACACCTTTCTTTTAGTGCTATTGGATGACTTTTCTTGCGCTATAAAAAAAGATAGAGCCACCATTTTGAAAAAAATATCAATCATTTGATTTTTTGCTTTTTCCTACAACAAATATCCCCCCCAAAAAATCTAGAAACATTTTTGTTTTACACAGTTTAGGCCGATAGGTATTCTGCTACATACTTTTAGTAAAAAAAAAAAAAATCGCAATAAGCGTACATTGATTGGTCTGCGCAAAAGTAATAGCGTCTACAAAATAGGGGATAGATTTATTGAATTGTTTTTTTTTTGTTTGTTTTTTACTTGTAATGGCGGCCATCTGCGGTTTTTATTGTGACCGTGACATTTTTGGGACCATTCACATTTATACAGCGATTAGTGCTATAAAACTGCACTGATTACTGTGTAAATGTGACTGGCAGGGAAGGGGTTAACAGCAGGGGGTTAAATATGTTGCCTAGTGAGTGATTTTATCTGTAGGGGGAGGGGACTCACAAGGGGAGGAGACCGATGTGTGTGTTCCTCTGTAGTACTGGGAACACATATCGGTGTCTCCTCACCTGACAGGACTGTGGATGTATATGTTTACACACACAGATCCATGGTCCTGCCGTGATTGTGGGCAATGGCAGGTGGGTGCCCGGCGGACATCGCGGCCGCCGGACACCGGGTCCCGAGCGATGCCGCGCCCACCCCCCAGGCGGCCGGGAAGCCCAGGGAGATCCCATCTGTGGACGTCATATGACAATGGGCGGGTAGCAAAGTGCCTAAAAGAGGTGGTGACATGTCGACAAAAAAAAAAGGGGGGGGGCATACTCCATGAACCACAGGGTAATTTTTCTGCAATCGCCTTTCTTTGTCTCCTATCCACCTGTCACCTGCCCTCTGAAGAGCGATCACTTTTCAGAGGGCCAGCAAGGTCTGGTGTCGGTGCAAGCGTAGATGGGTTTTTCAAAGGCCTTTTCCACATGTTTGTATCCATGACTTATAGTTAGGGTGACCACATTTCCAAACTGCCATACAGGGACACCCCCCCCCCCCTTTCTAAAAAAAGATAACTTTTTATAAAAAAAACATTGTGACCCCCTCCCCCCCATGGTTTTTACCGGTACATCCTGGGACCTATAGTTCTTCACTAGTTTTTATTTTAATTCTGCACTAATGATTGTCTTTGAATTTACACCTGCCCCCTATTAAATCCAATCTGGGGACAAAACCAGGGACAGACTTGGTCCGGGGACAGTGTCCTCAATCAGGGGACTGTCCCCTGAAACTGGGGATGTCTGCTCACCCTACTATATATAGATAAAACAGACTCACGGTACAATAACATGTCATAATTACCCGGAGCACTGTCATATTCTTGGAGAGGTTATGGTTCTGCGGTATGGTGCCTGCCCTCCATGCGCCACACTCTGGGTTCAAGTCCCCGGACGGTCCATGGGGCCCAGCGTCACTTGACGTGGCCATCTCTCCCCCATTTTAAATACTCAAATCTACCCTTTTTTGGTTTTTTTGACCAAATTCACAATACTTACACAAAATACTACTAAATCACACCTTTTCACAACAAAAATACGCACAACAACAATTCCAACGCTCTTGACACGAGGCTCACAAACAAAATTCACCTCCTTTTTTTACACCCAAATACACCTTTCTTTTAGTGCTATTGGATGACTTTTTTTGCGCTATAAAAAAAGATAGAGCCACCATTTTGAAAAAAATAGCAATCATTTGATTTTTTGCTTTTTCCTACAACAAATATCCCCCCCAAAAAATCTAGAAACATTTTTGTTTTACACAGTTTAGGCCGATAGGTATTCTGCTACATACTTTTAGTAAAAAAAAAAAAAATCGCAATAAGCGTACATTGATTGGTCTGCGCAAAAGTAATAGCGTCTACAAAATAGGGGATAGATTTATTGAATTGTTTTTTTTTTGTTTTTTTTTTACTAGTAATGGCGGCCATCTGCGGTTTTTATTGTGACCGTGACATTTTTGGGACCATTCACATTTATACAGCGATTAGTGCTATAAAACTGCACTGATTACTGTGTAAATGTGACTGGCAGGGAAGGGGTTAACAGCAGGGGGTTAAATATGTTGCCTAGTGAGTGATTTTATCTGTAGGGGGAGGGGACTCACAAGGGGAGGAGACCGATGTGTGTGTTCCTCTGTAGTACTGGGAACACATATCGGTGTCTCCTCACCTGACAGGACTGTGGATGTATATGTTTACACACACAGATCCATGGTCCTGCCGTGATTGTGGGCAATGGCAGGTGGGTGCCCGGCGGACATCGCGGCCGCCGGACACCGGGTCCCGAGCGATGCCGCGCCCACCCCCCAGGCGGCCGGGAAGCCCAGGGAGATCCCATCTGTGGACGTCATATGACAATGGGCGGGTAGCAAAGTGCCTAAAAGAGGTGGTGACATGTCGACAAAAAAAAAAGGGGGGGGGCATACTCCATGAACCACAGGGTAATTTTTCTGCAATCGCCTTTCTTTGTCTCCTATCCACCTGTCACCTGCCCTCTGAAGAGCGATCACTTTTCAGAGGGCCAGCAAGGTCTGGTGTCGGTGCAAGCGTAGATGGGTTTTTCAAAGGCCTTTTCCACATGTTTGTATCCATGACTTATAGTTAGGGTGACCACATTTCCAAACTGCCATACAGGGACACCCCCCCCCCCCTTTCTAAAAAAAGATAACTTTTTATAAAAAAAACATTGTGACCCCCTCCCCCCCCATGGTTTTTACCGGTACATCCTGGGACCTATAGTTCTTCACTAGTTTTTATTTTAATTCTGCACTAATGATTGTCTTTGAATTTACCCCTGCCCCCTATTAAATCCAATCTGGGGACAAAACCAGGGACAGACTTGGTCTGGGGACAGTGTCCTCAATCAGGGGACTGTCCCCTGAAACTGGGGATGTCTGCTCACCCTACTATATATAGATAAAACAGACTCACGGTACAATAACATGTCATAATTACCCGGAGCACTGTCATATTCTTGGAGAGGTTATGGTTCTGCGGTATGGTGCCTGCCCTCCATGCGCCACACTCTGGGTTCAAGTCCCCGGACGGTCCATGGGGCCCAGCGTCACTTGACGTGGCCATCTCTCCCCCATTTTAAATACTCAAATCTACCCTTTTTTGGTTTTTTTGACCAAATTCACAATACTTACACAAAATACTACTAAATCACACCTTTTCACAACAAAAATACGCACAACAACAATTCCAACGCTCTTGACACGAGGCTCACAAACAAAATTCACCTCCTTTTTTTACACCCAAATACACCTTTCTTTTAGTGCTATTGGATGACTTTTTTTGCGCTATAAAAAAAGATAGAGCCACCATTTTGAAAAAAATAGCAATCATTTGATTTTTTGCTTTTTCCTACAACAAATATCCCCCCCAAAAAATCTAGAAACATTTTTGTTTTACACAGTTTAGGCCGATAGGTATTCTGCTACATACTTTTAGTAAAAAAAAAAAAAATCGCAATAAGCGTACATTGATTGGTCTGCGCAAAAGTAATAGCGTCTACAAAATAGGGGATAGATTTATTGAATTGTTTTTTTTTTGTTTTTTTTTTACTTGTAATGGCGGCCATCTGCGGTTTTTATTGTGACCGTGACATTTTTGGGACCATTCACATTTATACAGCGATTAGTGCTATAAAACTGCACTGATTACTGTGTAAATGTGACTGGCAGGGAAGGGGTTAACAGCAGGGGGTTAAATATGTTGCCTAGTGAGTGATTTTATCTGTAGGGGGAGGGGACTCACAAGGGGAGGAGACCGATGTGTGTTCCTCTGTAGTACTGGGAACACATATCGGTGTCTCCTCACCTGACAGGACTGTGGATGTATATGTTTACACACACAGATCCATGGTCCTGCCGTGATTGTGGGCAATGGCAGGTGGGTGCCCGGCGGACATCGCGGCCGCCGGACACCGGGGTCCCGAGCGATGCCGCGCCCACCCCCCAGGCGGCCGGGAAGCCCAGGGAGATCCCATCTGTGGACGTCATATGACAATGGGCGGGTAGCAAAGTGCCTAAAAGAGGTGGTGACATGTCGACAAAAAAAAAGGGGGGGGGGGTGTGATAGACGTGAAACTAAAATGAAAATTTTATGTTATGATTAGAAATATTAAAGTGTATTTAGGTTAATATTTCTTTAGTATATTGCTTATTTTCCTTGATAAGTTCTATCAGAGATTGTTTTAAAGGGATTTGATGTTTTGTGAAAAGCAGAACTGTTTTCCAAATTAAGAAGCAGAGGACTTTTCAAAGGAAGCTAATCCATTTCCCTCCCCCCTGCATTCCTGGAAATTTCACTTTGGATAAGCAATTGTGGATTCCTCAGTTGTAACAGGAAAAGCCTTCCCATCCCCCACATCCTGACTTTTACAGACCCCAGAAGGAGCCTGTATGACTTTTGGAAGAACATGAAATGGACTTGTGAGGAGAAACCACCCTTCTATATGAATTGACCAATAAAAGACTCACAAGGGTGATGGGGAGGGATTGATGGGTGTGTATTTTGTGACATCATGAAGTCAATAAATCTAAGAGGAGAAGGCCGCCACCCTCTCTCCTCTTTCATTATTTTACTACATTCTCTGTGTGTGCATCTGTCTGTTCTTCTCTTCTCTCATCTTCCTGCTGTGCACTTCAGCTCCAGACCACAAGAAGCTGTGTGTGTGTGTGTGTGTGTGTGTGTGTGTGTGTGTTTGTCTTTGCTTATTTCCACAGATTATACCAGTGAATCATTACAAATCTAAATCAATTGACGCGCCAACGTGGTTTTTTTGGACTTCAAGGTCAGGAGTGCGGACCCACAAGAAGCTGCCTGAGGGATGAGATTTTGTCTAGCATTGACTGGGACGTCATGAACCCCAAATCACGGTGAGTGTAGTTTTTTTCTCCTCACTTTGTGTACTCAATGTAAGACATATTTTTCCCTCATCCAGTTTGTCCGCACATCCCCAGCCTTTCAAAGGCGGTATCTCCTTGTCCAAAACCTTTTTTAAACAAAGGCGAACCCGGCTTGTGCTGATTCACTGCTATTAATTTTTTTTTGGTGTCTTGTTGCCTGTGAGTAGAAGGGTGCGCTGTAAGGGTGTGAGTAGAAGGGTGAGCTTGTGGGTTGTTTGCTGCTTGTGAGTAGAAGGGTGTGCTGTAAGGGTGTGAGTAGAAGGGTGAGCTTGTGGGTTGTTCTGTTTGTGTGGTTCTGTACGGGGTGTGTGAAATCGGCCTCCTGAGTTAGGTGCTGGTCGTGCATCGTCTCGGATTAAGCCGATGTGATAAAGGTGGTGTGCACGGGGAGTGCATGCTGGCTGGGATTTGAGTCTGGGATTCAGCTCTAAGGAAGTTAGCTGCGAAGTTTATATGGGTTTGTTTTATTTTATGCTTGTGAAAAATATTCCAAACCTCCTTGTTTTGTTAGATTAATTGGGGAACTGGGATTCTGGGGTTTATTTGAGTATGTCTGTAGTGAGATATTGAGTCAGTTTTTCCACATTTTGTCCTTGCTTTGAATTACGCGGGGGTTTTGTTTACAGAACTTCCCTGTGCTAGGAAAGGTGGGGGCTGAGCTGGAGGAGGTTGTTGCGTGTGTCTGCTAAGCTGTGTATCTGTTTCTATTCTCGTATCTAAATTGTTTCTTTTCTTGCACTTCTGCCTTTTGTCACAGTTGGCTAAGCAATTAACTCTTGGTCTTTCTAAACTAGCATTCTTAACTCCTTCGTCTCTGGCTTCTTGCTCTGCTAACTGTGCTGATTTGTGACCTGAAACCCTATGCCTTTCATCACAGCTGGATACCAATTAAGGGTTTTCTGCCTAGCAGTCTTAACTCTTTGCAGTCTGAACAGGAAACGTTTTCATTTCTGTGCCTTTCCTAGTTAATTTTTTTTTTGCTGGGATAATCCTTTTGTCTTTCTCAGTATGTATGTGTTTTTATTATGCTGGATAACTGTGTTTGACTGAATAGAATATCTGTTTTTTTTTATATATATATAAATCGACTGCTGTTGTCGCTGACTTCTGTTTTTAATATCTGGCTGAAGGTTGAATTTTTCTATTTCCTTCTCTCCTTGCTTTGTTCTTATTTATTTTTTTCCTTAATTCCTGATTTCCCCCCCCCCTCTGCCATCTTTTTCTTAGCTCCTCCCTTTCTTCTCCAAATCCTTGCCGCCTTTTTTTTCCATAGCTCCTCCCCCTCTGCCATCTTTTTCTTAGCTCCTCCCTTTCTTCTCCAAATCCTTGCCGCCTTTTTTTTCATAGCTCCTCCCCCCTCTGCCATCTTTTTCTTAGCTCCTCCCTTTCTTCTCCAAATCTTTGCCGCCTTTTTTTTTCATAGCTCCTCCCCCTCTGCCATCTTTTTCTTAGCTCCTCCCTTTCTTCTCCAAATCCTTGCCGCCTTTTTTTTCATAGCTCCTCCCCCCTCTGCCATCTTTTTCTTAGCTCCTCCCTTTCTTCTCCAAATCCTTGCCGCTTTTTTTTTCATAGCTCCTCCCCCCTCTGCCATCTTTTTCATAGCTCCTCCCACCTCCGCCATTTTCTTCTTAGATCCTCCCGTCTTCTCCAAATCTTTGCCGCTCTTTTTTTCATAGCTCCTCCCCTCTCCACCATTTTCTTCTTAGATCCTCCCGTCCAACCCTTTCTTTGCTGCCTACTACACAGCCCCCTATCTTCCCCTCCCTCTATGTAGCATGCTGATTGTACTGACTGTGCTAGAAGTGATTTGATTGCGTCTAATGGTACATTGTGTCTGTAACATATAACTTATGGTGTCTTTCTTTGCATGCACTTTTCGTTTGGGTTCTCAACTCTGTGCTGGAATCGAACTCTTTCTTTCTTATTTCTTTCTCCTTTCTTCAACCCTTTTTTTCTTCTTCCCATTGAAATTCATTGATCCCTTTTCCCAATTCCTTGTTGGCAAGTGGTGAATGAATTCTTCTTATTATTATTTTTGCTGTTTTTTTTTTTTTTTTTTTTTTTTTTTTCTGGGATGCCTCCCTGATATAATATATACTCCTGCCCCCTCCCTGGTGGGGGGATAGAACTGGGTGTGTGAGGAATGTGGGAGGTCCAGACCCCTGCATCCTGCCCGCCCTGAGCTCTGCCACATTTGCAAGTTGGAGGATAGCCCCCTCTTCCCCCCCAGGGACGACAACCTAGGAGACAGTTTTTTTTTGTAACACAGAGTTTTTTTTAACAAAAGGTTGACTTGGGATATTGCAACTGTTTCTGTACAATTAAAATTGGTCTGAATATGCCTGTTACATTGTACGCTGATTTATCAGATAATTCGATTTAACTAGAAATAATGGGATATTTCTCCTGAGGTTTAAAAAATATGGAACAGACATTTGATACACATAATAAGCAATTGTTCCTAATGGTACTGGGCTTAGTTTAGCAGCCCGTCCTGTTTTTTTTTATTTTTTTTTTTTTATCCTTTTTAATTGGGGTTGCCCACTTACACTGACGATGCCATGCACTGTATTTTGACTTGATACATAGAGGGCTTTTTGCCAGTTTGGTTGTTGTAATGTGATACCCAGGGCCTGTTATTGTCTTTTCGTTTCCCTCATGTTCTGCCCACGATGCCTGCTGGAAGCATGGGCCCCGCCCGACTGCTTGAGGCCGTGCCCCTTCTTTCCCCTCACGTTCTGCCCAACTGTATGCCCCGCTGGAGGAAGCATGGGCCTGCCCGGATGCTCTTCCCTGCTGAAGGCTTTGCCTCGTTCTGAACGCGGATGGTTTTCGCCTCCTGCCCGCTGCCCATACTGGATTCTGTGCCCTCCGGCCCACGGGCCTTCTTCATGCCCTCCTTAGTCTGTCCAGGGGGGGGTAACTACAATGCCACTTCGCTGGACAGACACGTAAGAGAGGAGAATGATGTAGATGGGAGTGGCAGACCTACCTGAAGGTAGAATCCGCTCATATGCTGTCACGTGTGCCCAGACCTCAATGCCTTGACCTCATGGGGTGCCCAAAAGCGGTAGAGAGAGTGTGTAAATCCTGGCGTTCATGACTACAGAAGCTGTGTTCACAAGTCACACATGAGGGATGAGGAGATTCTGGGTATCACATTGGAACAGTAGAACATTTTACATAGTACATTTAAATGGTTTTATTCCACATGCTGTGCCATGCCATCCTCAGGGTTAAGTGGGTAAGTGGCCCCAAGGGGGGAGCATTCAATACATTATCCCTTTCTGAAATCTTGTTTGAGACAGTCTCTAGATTAGATTGTTATGAGCTATGATTATGTGACCGCTTTTGAAAATAGGTAACTAATATTCGTGTACGAGTTTTTCTCACATTTCTGATGTAGGTACCGATAATTACCAATATCCCCTGGGTGATGATTAAGAGGTTCCTTCGAAAATATTCTCTGGAAGATGAGTGATATTATGGATTGTGCCGCCCAAATCTGAATTAAATTATATATCTTTTTTCAAATACATGGGATTGTGACCACTGGGGTTTGTGGGTTGGAATATCTCAAAGGGGGGTCCTTGTTACATGGGGTAATTAGTTAATTAATGTCAGAGTGTAAAGAAGTTCTTTAATAAGTTTAATTCTGCCTGTAAATGTTTATGAATATGTTTACCCCAACAACTGAAAATGTATTATGACATGTCAAAGCATAAATATGGGATTAGAACAAAGGTTTAATGGGAAAATTGTTGATTGAGATTGTGTGAAGAATTGTATACAATTCAGTAAATGGTAAACAACATGGTATTTTATGTTTAACTGAAATCCTACAGATCTGGTTGTAAGAATTAATAAGTTGAGGTTTGAGCAATGTTTACAACAGATTCTAAACTTGGGTTTGGTTTATTATAAGGTTCCCCAGAGAAAAATATTAAAATATGAAAGTTATGTTCAATCTAAAAAACTTTATAAAAAATATTATTATAAAAATTGTAAAAATAAAATTAAAAAATAAACAAGTGTTAAAAGTTATTATAAAATGACATTTCTGATAAAATATAGATTGTGAGTAATTATGAGTGACTTTATCAGTAGAAAACAATGGTCGGTTCATGCGCAGGGACTGGTCAGTGGATTTCATGAGATTTGTCCTCTAAGCGATCTTTTGTCGCTATTGGAAGTTAAGGAATGTCATGTTATAATGTGGTGTACATGATTTTTGGCAGATGTACAAACCAAATATGTTTTAAAATTTTTGAAAAAGAGTTAAAAATGAGAAAAACGATGCAATTCGATTGGATTGTATATGGTCTAAAACTTGTACAATCTGCTCCAAGCATGGGGGGGGACAGATGTTTTCCCTTAGAGGTCATTAACAGCAGATCAGGTTACAGGCTGTGGTGGTTTACAGGAGTGAGTGCTAGCTTGAAATCCGACTCCCAGTGTAAACATCCTCAACTTTGCCTAGTTTGAAGGGAAAAATAAATAAATATCAGAGTTTATGTTAAGTAAACTATGGAAGCGTATTATGAGGGTAAATCTTTCTTTAACTACTTGCCGTCGCCGCACCGTCATAATACGTCCACAAGGTGGCTCTCCTAGGCGAGATCACGTATTATGACGTCCTACCCTTTAGCCGCCACTAGGGGCGCACGCGCGCCGCCGGAGGCGCGCGCACGCGCCCCCCGCTCGCCCCCGACTCCCGTGCGTGTGCCCGGCGGGCGCGATCGCCGCCGGGCACACGCGATCGCTCGGTACAGAGCGGGGAACGGGAGCTGTGTGTGTAAACACACAGCTCTCGTTCCTGTCAGCAGGGGAAATGCTTTTCTTCGGTTCATACACTGTATGAACCGAGGATCAGTGTTTCCCCTAGTGAGGCCACCCCCCCCCCCACAGTAAGAACACACCCAGGCATACTTAACCCCTTCCCCGCCCCCTAGTGTTAACCCCTTCACTGCCAGTGGCATTTTTATAGTAATCTAATGCATTTTTATAGCACTGATCGCTATAAAAATGCCAATGGTCCCAAAAATGTGTCAAAAATGTCCGAAGTGTCCGCCATAATGTCGCAATACCAAAAAAAAAATCGCTGATCGCCGCCATTACTAGTAAAAAAAATATTAATAAAAATGCCATAAAAATACCCCCTATTTTGTAAACGCTATAACTTTTGCGCAAACCAATCAATAAACGCTTATTGCGATTTTTTTTTACGAAAAATATGTAGAAGAATACGTATCGGCCTAAACTGAGGAAAAAAAATGTTTTTTTATATATTTTTGGGGGATATTTATTACAGCAAAAAGTAAAAAATATTCATTTTTTTCAAAATTGTCGTTCTATTTTTGTTTATAGCGCAAAAAATAAAAACCGCAGAGGTGATCAAATACCACCAAAAGAAAGCTCTATTTGTGGGAAAAAAAGGACGCCAATTTTGTTTGGGAGCCACGTCGCACGACCGCGCAATTGTCTGTTAAAGCGACGCAGTCCCGAATCGCAAAAAGTACTCTGGTCTTTGGGCAGCAATATGGTCCGGGGGGTAAGTGGTTAATAATAAAAGGTAATTTGTACACAATCATTAGAAGATCTGAAAGAAAGCCCTTATTAATAAAGTATTATTTTTCTCTTTCTTTTCCTTTCTTTCTTTTCCTCTCTCTCTCTTTCTTTTGCTCTTTCTTTCTTTCTTTCTCTCTCATTCTTTCTTTCTCTCATATGTTACTAAACTGTGGGTTTTTTGCACCATTTGGTTTGAAGAATACCTTACTTTGAGGGTGTCATTTTAAAGAGAATGATAATGGTGTTAATCTGCATAGCTTAAGAAAGTCAGTTAAAATAGTTTAAAAATAAAAATACAATATGGATAGATGATGCAGATGATGATGATTTATGGATTAAAATGTCACTTTCTAGGCTTCAGATTGACGAATGTATTAATGGAAGGATAATTGATCTCTTATATTTGGATCCATGTAGGGGAACAATGAAACTTCTGTATGTTCGTTTATGCTGAAGGCTGCTATGTTTGTTTAAACAGACATGCGACAAGAATATTCATGCTGCATGATCAGTCCTGAAAACTAGTGTAATGTAATAAAGTTTCTTTAGGAAATAAAATATTTAGGACAGAGCCCAATATAAAATTAAAATGCTAATGAAGGGAAATATAGTAATTTGGTGGGAACGGATGCTTTTATGAAATTCAACTTAGTAATGGGAATGTAGATTGGATGGATACATTATGGTTGCTATGGTCAATAGAGGTTTGTTAACTATAAACAAGGATGCATTCTAGTATATTACTGAACACCTAGAGGCCACTTCACAAATGACTTTGTATAAAATTATGGCCTTATACAGGATATTAGGTGAACAAGGGGGGGCATTTAGAATGTCACCTGCGGACAATATTTTGGGTGATAACACATTTGTACTCAAATAGGTATAGCAATTCTGTTTATATTGGTTATGATAATGTTTTGTTATATGGACCGTGTCCTCCATTACCGTCCTTGTCTGTTAAGAAATAACAAAGAGAATGAACTGATAAAATATTCATTTCAAGGGGGGGCTGTGATAGACGTGAAACTAAAATGAAAATTTTATGTTATGATTAGAAATATTAAAGTGTATTTAGGTTAATATTTCTTTAGTATATTGCTTATTTTCCTTGATAAGTTCTATCAGAGATTGTTTTAAAGGGATTTGATGTTTTGTGAAAAGCAGAACTGTTTTCCAAATTAAGAAGCAGAGGACTTTTCAAAGGAAGCTAATCCATTTCCCTCCCCCCTGCATTCCTGGAAATTTCACTTTGGATAAGCAATTGTGGATTCCTCAGTTGTAACAGGAAAAGCCTTCCCATCCCCCACATCCTGACTTTTACAGACCCCAGAAGGAGCCTGTATGACTTTTGGAAGAACATGAAATGGACTTGTGAGGAGAAACCACCCTTCTATATGAATTGACCAATAAAAGACTCACAAGGGTGATGGGGAGGGATTGATGGGTGTGTATTTTGTGACATCATGAAGTCAATAAATCTAAGAGGAGAAGGCCGCCACCCTCTCTCCTCTTTCATTATTTTACTACATTCTATGTGTGTGCATCTGTCTGTTCTTCTCTTCTCTCATCTTCCTGCTGTGCACTTCAGCTCCAGACCACAAGAAGCTGTGTGTGTGTGTGTGTGTGTGTGTGTGTGTGTTCGTTTGTCTTTGCTTATTTCCACAGATTATACCAGTGAATCATTACAAATCTAAATCAGGGGCATACTCCATGAACCACAGGGTAATTTTTCTGCAATCGCCTTTCTTTGTCTCCTATCTACCTGTCACCTGCCCTCTGAAGAGCGATCACTTTTCAGAGGGCCAGCAAGGTCTGGTGTCGGTGCAAGCGTAGATGGGTTTTTCAAAGGCCTTTTCCACATGTTTGTATCCATGACTTATAGTTAGGGTGACCACATTTCCAAACTGCCATACAGGGACACCCCCCCCCCTTTCTAAAAAAAGATAACTTTTTATAAAAAAAACATTGTGACCCCCCCCCCCCCCCCCCCCCATGGTTTTTACGGGTACATCCTGGGACCTGTAGTTCTTCACTAGTTTTTATTTTAATTCTGCACTAATGATTGTCTTTGAAATTACCCCTGCCCCCTATTAAATCCAATCTGGGGACAAAACCAGGGACAGACTTGGTCCGGGGACAGTGTCCTCAATCAGGGGACTGTCCCCTGAAACTGGGGATGTCTGCTCACCCTACTATATATAGATAAAACAGACTCACGGTACAATAACATGTCATAATTACCCGGAGCACTGTCATATTCTTGGAGAGGTTATGGTTCTGCGGTATGGTGCCTGCCCTCCATGCGCCACACTCTGGGTTCAAGTCCCCGGACGGTCCATGGGGCCCAGCGTCACTTGACGTGGCCATCTCTCCCCCATTTTAAATACTCAAATCTACCCTTTTTTGTTTTTTTGCACAAATTCACAATACTTACACAAAATACTACTAAATCACACCTTTTCACAACAAAAATACGCACAACAACAATTCCAACGCTCGTGACACGTGGCTCACAAACAAAATTCACCTCCTTTTTTTACACCCAAATACACCTTTCTTTTAGTGCTATTGGATGACTTTTTTTGCGCTATAAAAAAAGATAGAGCCACCATTTTGAAAAAAATATCAATCATTTGATTTTTTGCTTTTTCCTACAACAAATATCCCCCCCAAAAAATCTAGAAACATTTTTGTTTTACACAGTTTAGGCCGATAGGTATTCTGCTACATACTTTTAGTAAAAAAAAAAAAAATCGCAATAAGCGTACATTGATTGGTCTGCGCAAAAGTAATAGCGTCTACAAAATAGGGGATAGATTTATTGAATTGTTTTTTTTTTGTTTTTTTTTTTACTTGTAATGGCGGCCATCTGCGGTTTTTATTGTGACCGTGACATTTTTGGGACCATTCACATTTATACAGCGATTAGTGCTATAAAACTGCACTGATTACTGTGTAAATGTGACTGGCAGGGAAGGGGTTAACAGCAGGGGGTTAAATATGTTGCCTAGTGAGTGATTTTATCTGTAGGGGGAGGGGACTCACAAGGGGAGGAGACCGATGTGTGTGTTCCTCTGTAGTACTGGGAACACATATCGGTGTCTCCTCACCTCACAGGACTGTGGATGTATATGTTTACACACACAGATCCATGGTCCTGCCGTGATTGTGGGCAATGGCAGGTGGGTGCCCGGCGGACATCGCGGCCGCCGGACACCGGGTCCCGAGCGATGCCGCGCCCACCCCCCAGGCGGCCGGGAAGCCCAGGGAGATCCCATCTGTGGACGTCATATGACAATGGGCGGGTAGCAAAGTGCCTAAAAGAGGTGGTGACATGTCGACAAAAAAAAAAAGGGGGGGGGGCATACTCCATGAACCACAGGGTAATTTTTCTGCAATCGCCTTTCTTTGTCTCCTATCTACCTGTCACCTGCCCTCTGAAGAGCGATCACTTTTCAGAGGGCCAGCAAGGTCTGGTGTCGGTGCAAGCGTAGATGGGTTTTTCAAAGGCCTTTTCCACATGTTTGTATCCATGACTTATAGTTAGGGTGACCACATTTCCAAACTGCCATACAGGGACACCCCTCCCCCCCCTTCTAAAAAAAGATAACTTTTTATAAAAAAAACATTGTGACCCCCTCCCCCCCCCATGGTTTTTACCGGTACATCCTGGGACCTGTAGTTCTTCACTAGTTTTTATTTTAATTCTGCACTAATGATTGTCTTTGAAATTACCCCTGCCCCCTATTAAATCCAATCTGGGGACAAAACCAGGGACAGACTTGGTCCGGGGACAGTGTCCTCAATCAGGGGACTGTCCCCTGAAACTGGGGATGTCTGCTCACCCTACTATATATAGATAAAACAGACTCGCGGTACAATAACATGTCATAATTACCCGGAGCACTGTCATATTCTTGGAGAGGTTATGGTTCTGCGGTATGGTGCCTGCCCTCCATGCGCCACACTCTGGGTTCAAGTCACCGGACGGTCCATGGGGCCCAGCGTCACTTGACGTGGCCATCTCTCCCCCATTTTAAATCCTCAAATCTACCCTTTTTTGTTTTTTTGCCCAAATTCACAATACTTACACAAAATACTACTAAATCACACCTTTTCACAACACAAATACGCACAACAACAATTCCAACGCTCGTGACACGAGGCTCACAAACAAAATTCACCTCCTTTTTTTACACCCAAATACACCTTTCTTTTAGTGCTATTGGATGACTTTTTTTGCGCTATAAAAAAAGATAGAGCCACCATTTTGAAAAAAATATCAATCATTTGATTTTTTGCTATTTCCTACAACAAATATCCCCCCCAAAAAATCTAGAAACATTTTTGTTTTACACAGTTTAGGCCGATAGGTATTCTGCTACATACTTTTAGTAAAAAAAAAAAAATCGCAATAAGCGTACATTGATTGGTCTGCGCAAAAGTAATAGCGTCTACAAAATAGGGGATAGATTTATTGAATTGTTTTTTTTTTTTTTTACTAGTAATGGCGGCCATCTGCGGTTTTTATTGTGACCGAGACATTTTTGGGACCATTCACATTTATACAGCGATTAGTGCTATAAAACTGCACTGATTACTGTGTAAATGTGACTGGCAGGGAAGGGGTTAACAGCAGGGGGTTAAATATGTTGCCTAGTGAGTGATTTTATCTGTAGGGGGAGGGGACTCACAAGGGGAGGAGACCGATGTGTGTTCCTCTGTAGTACTGGGAACACATATCGGTGTCTCCTCACCTGACAGGACTGTGGATGTATATGTTTACACACACAGATCCATGGTCCTGCCGTGATTGTGGGCAATGGCAGGTGGGTGCCCGGCGGACATCGCGGCCGCCGGACACCGGGTCCCGAGCGATGCCGCGCCCACCCCCCAGGCGGCCGGGAAGCCCAGGGAGATCCCATCTGTGGACGTCATATGACAATGGGCGGGTAGCAAAGTGCCTAAAAGAGGTGGTGACATGTCGACAAAAAAAAAAGGGTGGGGGGGCATACTCCATGAACCACAGGGTAATTTTTCTGCAATCGCCTTTCTTTGTCTCCTATCTACCTGTCACCTGCCCTCTGAAGAGCGATCACTTTTCAGAGGGCCAGCAAGGTCTGGTGTCGGTGCAAGCGTAGATGGGTTTTTCAGAGGCCTTTTCCACATGTTTGTATCCATGACTTATAGTTAGGGTGACCACATTTCCAAACTGCCATACAGGGACACCCCCCCCCCTTTCTAAAAAAATATAACTTTTTAGAAAAAAACATTGTGACCCCCCCCCCCCCATGGTTTTTACCGGTTCATCCTGGGACCTGTAGTTCTTCACTAGTTGGGGGGGGTCGCATCTTCAGCTCTGAGGGGTTCATGGTGGGACCTGTAGTCCTTCACTTTTGGGGGTCACATTCCCCCCAAAAGTGAAGGACTACGAGTCCCAGCATGAACTCCTAAAATACAAAGATGTGACCCCCCCCCAATTTGAAGGACTACAACACCCAGCATGAAACCCCTGAGATCTAAGGGTGTGATCTCATAGATTTCACAGGTGTATGCTGGGACCTGTAGTTCTTCACTCTTTGGGGGGCAGGGGGTCTCACATCTTCAGCTCTGGGGGGGGGGGTCATGCTGGGACCTGTAGTCCTTAACTTTGGGGAGGTCACACCCCTCTAAAGTAAAGGACTACAAATCCCAGCATGAACCGATGATATCTAAAGATGTGACCCCCATCCCCCCCAATTTTGAATCTCCCAGCATGAACCCATGAGATCTAAGGGTGTGACCCCATAGATTTCACAGATCTATGCTGGGACCTGTAGTTCTTCACTAGTTTGGGGGGGTGTTACATCTTAAGCTCTGAGGGGTTGATGCTGGGACCTGTGTCAGTTTCATTCCGGGACACTGTATTGTCCCAGAGTGAAGGTGCCCGGGACAGACCTGCAGAATGCGGGACTGTCCCGGGCAATCCGGGACACGTGGTCACCCTAGTCAGGGCCGGATTAACAATGGGGCTGATGGAGCTGCAGCTCCAGGCCCCTTTCTCAAGATAGGCCCATTTGCCCAAAAAGAAAAAAAAAAGAAAAAAAACATTTTTTTTTTTTTTTTAAGATTTTTTTTTTCCTAAGATCGAATTTGGGGGGTTGTAGCTCGATGACCAGAGGTCACAGAAACCCCACATTTGGGGGTAGGCATGGGAAGAGCTACCCCACAACTGGTTAAAATATGGAACGGCTATCATTTATGGTTCCGGAGATACGGGCCTGCTTGCACAGCCTGTCAGAAGCTACATACAGAGCGGCCAATATAAATACAAGCTGACACACTACAGCAGACTGATAGGATCACAGTGCTTATAATAATTATTTGTATATTACTCATGGCAATTAACCCCTTGCCACCCAGGCCAATTCTGACACTTCTCTACTACATGTAAAAATCATCATTTGTTTTTTGCTAGAAAATTACTCTATGGTGGTCTTTGCACTTTTTATGTTGAAGGGTACAGAGCTGCACGATTCTGGCTAAAATGAGAATTGCAATTTTTTTGCTTAGAAGATAGATCACGATTCTCTCACGATTGTTGCGGCATAACATCATCGTTCACATAAAAAAATAAAAATAAAAAAAAAGGGCTAACTTCACTGTTTTGTTTTTATGGTTTTTATTATTCATTGAAGTGGGAAAATGCAGTGTGACATAAAATATTGCAGCAATAGCCATTGTATTCCCTAGAGTCTCTGCTAAAATATATATAATGTTTGGCAGTTCCAAGTAATTTTCTAGCAAATAATATTGCTTTCTAACTTAAGAAACAAGTGTTGGACTTTAAGTGGTTAAATTTAGTTACAATGTTAGTTAGTTACAATGTTTAATTTTGTTTACAAACTTCGCAGACTGCCCAGATTGGTTCTTTACACACAGAAGTGTATCCCTTTGATCTAAGAAGGAAGCGTTGGTTACAATGTTTCCTGTTAAAAACTTGGCAGACTGTCCAGATATTTTCTTTTGACAGCTGAAAGTCTCTCCACTTGTTATATGAAAGAATCAGCAAACTCTGCATTGGAGATCGTCAGGGGGGTTGAATCGAGATCACGATTTTTTTAACGATTAATTGTGCAGCTCTAGCACGGTATTTGCGCAGCAATTTTTCAAACATGTTTTTTTGGAAAAAAATGTTTCATTCATTAAAAAAACACTAGTTAGTTAAGTTAGCACAATTTTGTTTTGTATCCTAAGCGATGCTTTACATTTTTTTAGGTTACATGTTTAGAGTTACAGAGGAGGTCTAGTACTAGAATTATTGTTCTCGCTCTAACAATCGTGGCATATGTAACCTGTGTGTATCTGGCTCTGATACTACCAGTGCCTACCCAGCCACTGACTAGTATCTCTCCCCAGCCTGTCCCCACACACCCTCTCACCTGCTGACCTGTGGATGGGGGAATCACTCCTGCAGTGTTATTGTGTTCTGCCAGTGCGTACAATGATCAGTGTTGCTAACTTTAGCTGGCAGCACTGATTGTTTTAAGAAAAAAAAAACAGGCTGGTTGTACTCAAGTTGATTAATAGATTGACTTGTGTAAAACCAGCTAGCCCATACATAGATTGACTATGGCTGGTCTCTGCATAATTGGCGTAATTTCAATCCATGTATGACCCGCTTAACCACTACTCAGTCCCTAAATATCCTTCCACTCCTGTACATAGTGCTCACTGTCATACTCTCCACACTCCTCTCCTATACATAGTACCCACTGTTATACCCTACACACTCCTCTCCTGTACATAGTGCCCACTGTCATACCCTCCACACTCCTCTCCTATACATAGCACCCACTGTCATACCCTTCACACGCGTCTCCTGTACATAGTGCCTGCTGTCATACACTTCTCTCCTGTACTTAGTGCCCACTGTCGCACCCTCCACACTCCTCTCCTGTATATACTGCTCACTGTCATACCCTCCACACTCCTCTCCTATACATAGTGTTCACTGTCATACCCTCCACACTCCTCTCCTGTACATACTGCCCCATCATACCCTCCACACTTCTCTCTGGTACGTACTACCCTCTGTCATACCCCCTCACTCTTCCTGTACATACTGCCCATTGTCATACCCTTCACACTCCTCTCCTGTACATAGTGCTTTTTTCCGTACCCTTTGTACTCCTCTCCTGTACATAGTGCCCACTGTTAAACCCTCCACATTCCTCTCCCTCACCTGCACATACTTCCCACTTATATACCGTCCATACTCCTCCCCTATGTCGCTTACCCACAAAAACAGTTCTTTAAAATTATACTGAATACCCTCAATGTTACCAGCTCTAGAATGGACACACTTTTGTTAGTTCAACTAAAGGAAATATCAGTTCTCATATTTGTTCTGCCCCATTATTAGTACTCATTTAATTTTGTGATTACTACTATGATGTATAGAGGAACATCGGGGATCTCAGCTACTCTAAATATAGCACTTATATAAAAAAGTGGCCCTGAAAATATTTTTTAAATGTTGGCAACTGTGCACTTAGGCACTGCCCAAGGGCCACTGGGTCAGTAGGGGGCCCCATGAGAGGCTCCTGGGATCCTGTGATAATAAAGCGGTAGTAAACTTTCCTGACATTACTACTTTTTAGAGGCCCTGGGGTAGGTTATGCCACAACGTACAAGTATGCACAGCATATTAGCACATTAGTGTACACTTACATTTTCAGACTGAGCCCTCCAGTGCTGCACTGTGATGAATCAGGCGGGGCCTGGACACTTCCATCTTCACCCGGTCTTCCTTCTGGGTTCTGTGCCTTGGCTGGGCTGCGTTCATGTCATTCCCACACATTTATTTATTATTTATTACACCCCATTCACACCTCCGCGACAAAACGCCCGACGCCGGCCGCTCGTGCCGCTGGAGGGGAGAAGTCCCATTGCTGTCTATGAGATGGTTCACATCTCATAGACGCCGTACACCTGCGGCATGAAAAAAAGTCCCGGACCCTTTTTTTCAGGCGGCATTGGCGTTCGGCCATACAAAGCAATAGGAAGGATTTGTAAAAAAAAAGTTACACTATTCGCGGCAAAATACGCCGCGTACGCAGCGTTACTTGTCGCGGAGGTGTGAATGCAGCCTAAAAGGCCCCACCAAAATCCTCAGCACCAGGCCCATGATGTTCTTAATCTGGCCCTGACCCTAGTGTGTACGAGGCTTTGGTCTTTTTTCGTTAATGATTTGTCATACATAAACATTGTTACTTTTTAACCAAAAGAAAAATATGCCTGAAAAGTCTATTCTTTCCCATCCCTGTATCTATTGGTAAAAAGGCCCTGGCAGAGCAGAAAAATATGTCTTACTCCTTCTATATTAAAGTCTTTGAATAACTCTGACTAATGCTTTAATAAGCCCTTAGCGCCGAGAGTACGCATATATGCGGCCTCGGCTTTAGGGGGTTATACTGGGATGATGCCTGCAGCTGCAGGCATCATCCCAGTACCGTTTTTTAGAGCGGGGAGTCGGCTTTCCAGGCATAACAACTGATGCGGCTAAAAGGTGCTGAGTTGTTATCCCGGAGGAGTGGGAGGGGACC
This sequence comes from Rana temporaria, assembly GCF_905171775.1. Classification (NCBI taxonomy): domain Eukaryota; kingdom Metazoa; phylum Chordata; class Amphibia; order Anura; family Ranidae; genus Rana; species Rana temporaria. The sequence goes on along the minus strand of NW_024404572.1, from coordinate 52,662 downwards.
TCCCCTTCCGCGGCTCTTATCGGGCCTCCTGTCCCACCGGCAGACCGATTCGCCACTCCTGGAGGCTAGAGACAGACTGGCACGAAGCTGAAAATGGCTTTGTTCCAGTCTCCTGTATGTAAACACGGAAGCAACGTCAAACGTCACTTCCAGTTTACTCGGCTGCCAATGGCGCCAGTTTTAAAAAACAATACAGTACTCAGAATCATGGTTTATAGCACTCTGAATACTTTGAAGAGTTAAAGGAGGGATTTGGGTCTTTTAGACGCCCGATCTCTCCATAAAGAGTACCTGTCACCACCTATTACTGTCACAAGGGATATTTACATTCCTTGTGACAGCAATAAAAGTGATGCTCCTTTTGACAGACAGTCTGTCCAGGATTGACATAGAAATACATTACGCCCCTTTGGGGCGCCTTACACTGACCCTGCTCGGGCAGTTCCCCCCTCCCCCTCTCCCCTAACCCCTCCCGCCCCCCCCCCCCCCCCCCCCCCCCCGCCCTCTCCTCCCTGCCTCCCTCCCTGCTCTCTTCTATTCTACTCTCTAACCCCTATTCTATCTCTCTCTACTCTGAAAACGGAAAACGGTTATAGAGGCCGGTCCGATCGGACCCCGTCATAGTGGCACGAGGAAGTACTCATCGCCTCGACAGACACTCCCTCACCGAGATCTAGTTATATTCTAACATGCACACTGTACTGTGTCGGTGACATCAGCGTCACACTTGTTATTTTGCCAATGTACGAGAACTGTTGTATCTACTGTTATAATTGTATGTTGAAGGTCCGCGAGGACTGGCTTTCTGGTGATAAATAACATTTTTAAAAAAAAAGTGATGTAAAAAAATATAAATAAAATAAATAAGAAAAAATATATATATTTTAAAGCGCCCCTGTCCCCGCAAGCTCATGCAGCAAAGAAGACACATACGTAAGTCGCGCCCGCATGTGTAAACGGTGTTCAAATCACACATGTAAGGTATCGTCGCGACTCCCCAACTCCCTCGAGTTTAAATACTACCAGCTGAGACATGCGATGAGGGCCCAATTCCCGGACACACTGACCCTGGAACCTGACTCAATCGAGCGACTGTTGACGTCGAGCGCAATGGGGAAGCCCCTTTCCACTCTGTATATGTATCTGACGGTGGGCCATGATGTTAAACTTACCCGGGTAGTGGATAAATGGAGGGGGGACATTCCAGCTTTGGGGGAGGAGGAATGGGAGGAATGTGTCTCCACCTACATCCCGTCCATGATAGCAGCTAAAGACAGATTCATCCAGCTCAAGTTCCTACATAGGGCCTACTTCACCCCTCATAGAATGGCCAGCATATACCCACATCTGGATCAGAACTGTCCCAGATGTGGGGTCGAGGTGGGGACCTTCTGGCACATGGTTTGGGACTGCCCGAAGCTTCGGCCGTACTGGGCGGGGGTAGCAGAGAGGCTTAGCGACATAGGAGGGACCAGGGTGCTGTTGGACCCCATGGTGCTCCTTCTGAGTCATTTGGATGAGGTCGAGGGAGACAGATATACTAAGCTATGTATTACATTCTCACTGTTTTATGCTAGGAGGGAGATACTGCTACGGTGGAAGTCGGTGGGACCCCCCACCCTTGGTTCCTGGAGGAAGGCGGTGAACTCCGCTTTGCCCCTTTACAAACTCACGTATGAGAGTAGGCTAGGTACGATAAGGTCTGGTCGGCCTGGGTGGATGCGCGGGGGTGGGGGACTAGAGATGGACTCCCCCCCCCGCCCGGCATGGGGGCCATTGCCCCTCCCCTCTCTCCCGGGGCGCCACCTAATTCGATCAACTGCTGGGTTACTTACAGGTTCTGGTTGGATATGTGAGGATTAGGCGCAGGGGCGACGGTCATTTACCCTAGTGCACTCTGGGGAGGACCCCGGTCGGGTCTGCGCCTGGTAGTTTGTTTATTTTACTTTTATTATTTCCCCTTTTTTGATTTTCCTTTGTTTTATTATCTGCAAACGGTGATAATGCTTGTTTCTGACTGTTACCGTTTCTCTGCAAACATGATTGTCGACTAATGCATATCTTGTAATGCTGTTTTGTGAATAAAAACACCTTTCTGTGAAAAAAAAGGTATTGTTGCGATCGTCAGAGCGAGAGCAATTATTCTAGCACTAGACCTTCTCTGTAATGCCCTGTACACACGATCGGACCTTTGTCCTACCAAATTCACATCGAAATTTCAACAAAATTCCATCAGAGGAAAAGAGAACATATTCTCTATGTAAATTCTGATGGAATTTATCTGAATTTCAGATGGAATTGCTCCTATGGGGCATACACACGGTCGTAATTTCCGATGGAAAAAGTCCGTCTGACTTTTTCCATCGGAAATTCCAATCGTGTGTACAGGGCATTACTCTAACCTGGTAACTGTTATTTTTTTTAAAAACAATGCCTATGGAGATTTGTAGGTACCGTAGTTTGTCGCATGTAACATGAGTGACTTTTGGGCACAGATTGAGCCAGGAGATGGGGTGGCAAGTGAATCATAATCCATGTTTGCAGGATGTCTTGAGGTATCATAATCCATGTTTGCAGGATGTCTTGAGGTATCATAATCCATGTTTGCAGGATGTCTGGAGATATCACAAGTTATTGGCTATTCAATGTGGGGACACATTCTTTTGAAAGGTGTTAATTGCATAGACTCCTAGACATTTCATTGTCCCTTGTGTAAAGGTGTTATGTATGCTAAATACTGTTTATGTGTGGAATGTACTTGTCGGAGACAGAACGTCTGTCTAGAGATGTGGATTGGAAGGAGATCATTGTGTGATGGTGTTTTGTCTGAGTTCTGTTAATGAAGGAATGTTTAGTAATTAGCTCAAAGAATGTTATTGAATCTTCCCCACGGTGTGATGTGTGGGTGGGGACAGTTTGATTGTTCATGTGCCTTGAATACTGTATAAAATCTCAGAGTGAACCATTAAAGTTCAGTCCTACTTGACCCTTCAAAACGTAGCCCCATCTCGTTCTTGAAAGGGCGTTCGATGGGATTACTATTCTGCTCATTTTACAGCTGAACCTGACTCTCTCTCTGGATGGGGATATACCAGCTGTACTTGCATATCGCAACTTGCCAGGGAAAAGGACGTCTCCAACGGCTGATACCCTCTCACTACCTGGGTAGCCGTTACAGTCGCCATTCTACGAGTGTGCGCAATTTCAAAGCGTGACATGTTTGGTATCTATTTACTCAGCGTAACATAATTTTTCAGATTATACAAAAGAATTGGGCTAACTTAACTGTTTAGTGTTTTTTAAATTCATGAAAGTGTCTTTTTCCCCCAAAAGTTTGAATGAACACTGTAAATACCGTGTGACATAAATTATTGCAACAATTGCCATTTATTTTTCTAGATTTTCTGCTAAAAATATATATAAAGTAATTTTCTAGCAAAAAATGCTGATTTTAACTTGTAAGCAACAAAAGTCAGAAATAGGTAGTCATGAAAGAGTTCAAATTGAAATAGTCACTGACTGAAACCTTTACAAAGGTTCCAAAAATTGGGAAGTCTCTATAAACTCTATTTTATTTTACTGCTGATTATTTTAAGCAGTTGATCAAAACGCTGATTGCACTAACAAACGGAGAGCCATTAAAGAAAGCAAATACGTGGGTGGAATATGTCCATAAATATGAATGGCAGGCCCCAGAGTAGGGGAATGATACTAAAATATTAGTGGTGATATGGATGACATCTCTAGAGCTCCAAAATCCACAAGTATTCCCATATTATTCACCAATCTGGTATCACTGAAGTGATGACAGCGGTAATAACTGTTTTAACAGTTTAACAGTTATTACCAGTGGCGGCTGGTGCTCAAAATTTTTGGGGGGGCGCAAACGAAAAAAATAAAATTGCAGCCTCACTGTGCCATCAAACGCAGCCACTGTGCCATGCCACCAAATGCAGCCACTGTGCCATCAATTGTCACCACTGTGTAATGCCATCAAACACAGCAACTGTGCCATCAATTGTCACCACTGTGCAATGCCATCAAATGCAGTCACTGTGCCATCAATTGTCACCACTGTGCCATGCCATCAAACAGCAACTGTGCCATCAATTGTCACCACTGTGCCATGCCATCAAACACAGCAACTGTGCCATCAATTGTCACCACTGTGCCATGCCATCAAATGCAGTCACTGTGCCATCAATTGTCACCACTGTGCCATGCAACACAGCAACTGTGCCATCAATTGTCACCACTGTGCCATGCCATCAAATGCAGTCACTGTGCCATCAATTGTCACCACTGTGCCATGCCATCAAACAGCAACTGTGCCATCAATTGTCACCACTGTGCCAAGCAACACAGCAACTGTGCCATCAATTGTCACCACTGTGCCATGCCATCAAACGCAGCTACTGTGCCATCAATTGTCATCACTGTGCCATGCCATCAAACGCAGCCACTGTGCCCCTCAATTGTTGCCACTGTGCCAATTGTCACCACTGTGCCCTTTAATTGTCACCACTGTGCCCCATGATGCCACTGTGCCCCATGATGCCACTGTGCCCATCGTCACCACTGTGCCCCATGATGCCACTGTGCCCATTGTCACTCACCACTGTGCCCCATGATGCCACTGTGCCAATTGTCACCTCTGTGCCCTTTGTCACCACTGTGCCCCATGATGCCACTGTGCCAATTGTCACCTCTGTGCCCTTTGTCACCACTGTGCCCCATGATGCCACTGTGCCCATTGTCACTAACCACTGTGCCCCATGATGCCACTGTGCTAATTGTCACCTCTGTGCCCTTTGTCACCACTGTGCCCAATGATGCCACTGTGCCGATTGTCACCTCTGTGCCCTTTGTCACCACTGTGCCCCATGATGTCACTGTGCCCCTTTCCCTGTAAAAAGCACTTACCTGAGGATTCCATGTGCTCCCTCGATGTCTTCTGCCGCTGTGGTGAAGCTTCAGCCAATCAGGTTCCTGATAACCGGAATCCGGGAACCTGATTGGCTGAAACGGCGTTTGTCTTATGCAAGGAGCTCCGCGCTTGCGCTCCGAGTATAGACAGCTGAGAGCCGGAGAAAAGCCTATCAGAGCCGCTGGCTTTGATAGGCAGTTCCCCTCAGCCAACCAGCTGCCACTATTCGGGTAACCGGCGTCCCGTTATATGAATAGACAAGGCAGCTGGCAACCAACCAATAACATACATTTGTGCATTTATGCACGAATGTGTGTTATTTGCGAGAGGGGGTGGCGCTGCAGCGCCCTCTATAGACGGCCGCCAGAACTGCGGTTAAAATGTCAAAATTACATTTTAGCCGAATAAAAGTTCTTAAAGGGCCCGTTTTTTTGTTTTTTTTTTGTGTGACTGCGGGAGGGGGGGCGGCGCCCGTGCGTCCCTATGGATGGGCCGCCACTGGTTATTACACATGAAACTGTACTGACTGTTCATTAGCCATGGAGCTTGGAGGAAAGGTGAAAAGACTTAAAACATAAATGTTCTAAAACTAAATATATTTAATTTACAGTGCCTTGAAAAAGTATTCATACCCTTTGAAATTTTCCACATTTTGTCATGTTACAACCAAAAAAACGTAAATGTTTTATTTTTTTAACCACTTAACCACTTAACCCCCGGACCATATTGCTGGTTAAAGACCAGAGCACTTTTTGCGATTCGGCACTGCGTCGCTTTAACTGACAATTGCGCGGTCGTGCGATGTGGCTCCCAAACAAAATTGGCGTCCTTTTTTCCCCACAAATAGAGCTTTCTTTTGGTGGTATTTGATCACCAAATTTAGGTTTTTAGTTTTTGCGCTATAAACAAAAATAGAGCGAAATTTTTGAAAAAAAATGAATATTTTTTACTTTTTGCTATAATATCCCCCAAAAATATATATAAAAAAAATTACATATTACAATACATATTTTTCGTAAAAAAAAATCGCAATAAGCGTTTATTGATTGGTTTGCGCACAAGTTATAGCGTTTACAAAATAGGGGGTATTTTTATGGCATTTTTATTAATATTTTTTTTTTACTAGTAATGGCGGCGATCATCGATTTTTTTTTCGGTACTGCGACATTATGGTGGACACTTCGGACACTTTTGACACATTTTCGGGACCATTGCCATTTTTATAGCGATCAGTGCTATAAAAATGCATTGGACCCGCCGGGCACAGGAGTCGGGGGCGAGCTAGTGGCCTGCGCGAGAGCCAACGTAGGGGAGCTGACCTGCCGCCGTAAAATTACGCAAGTAGTTAAGGACCGCCTCCTGCACATATATGTCGGCAGAATGGCACGGCTGGGCACAGGCACGTACCTGTATGTCGCCTTTAAGAGCCAGCGCGCCCCGATCTGAAGCTCCGTGACCGCGCCCGCAGGACCCGCGGATCCAATCGCCACTGGTGTCCCACGATCGGTCACAGCTGAAGAACGGGGAGAGGTGTGTGTACACACACCTTCCCTGTTCTTCTGTGTGGCAGTGTCACTGATCGTCTGTTCCCTGTTATAGGGAACGACGATCAGTGATGTCACACCTACAGCCACGCGCCCCTACAGAAAGAATCACTCCCTTAGGGCACACTTAACCCCTTAGCGCCCCCTAGTGGTTAACCCCTTCACTGCCATTGTCATTTTCACAGTGATCAGTGCATTTTTATAGCACTGATCGCTGTGAAAATGACAATGGTCCAAAAAATGTGTCAAAAGTGTCGGATGTGTCCGCCATAATGTTGCAGTCACAAAAAAAAAAAAAAAACGCTGATCGCCGCCATTACTATTAAAAAAAAATATTAATAAAAATGCCATAAAACTATCCCCTATTTTGTAAATGCTATAACTTTTGCGCAAACCAATCAATAAACGTTTATTGCGATATTTTTTACCAAAAATAAGTAGAAGAATACGTATCGGCCTAAACTGAGGAAAAAATATGTTTTTTTATATATTTTTGGGGGATATTTATTATAACAAAAAGCAAAAAATATTGAATTTTTTTAAATTCTCTCTCTCTATTTTTGTATATAGCGCAAAAAAATAAAAACCGCAGAGGTGATCAAATACCACCAAAAGAAAGCTCTATTTGTGGGGAAAAAAGGATGCCAATTTTGTTTGGGAGCCACGTTGCACGACCGCGCAATTGTCAGTTAAAGCGACGCAGTGCGGAATCGCAAAAAGGGGCAAGGTCCTTAACCTGCATAATGGTCCGGGTCTTAAGTGGTTAACAGTAGAGGGGGCGTGGCCGGATGTGAACGAGGCAGCAAGTGTTTCTCTGGAGCTCCGTGCAGATCCTGATCTTTCATCCGTTTTTTTGGACGATTTACCGCACTAATCACTGCTCTACACGGTCGGGCAGTGCTTGTGACATCCTGGTCATGAGAAAGAGTGGGCACAAGCAGGGGAGGACACGGCAGAACTCGCAGCGCCAGACCCGCTCTACACGTGGCACTGATCCGGGAGCCGCCGCGGCCATCTTGCCTCCCAGCCTGCATAACAAGAACGTGGGGAGAAAGAGCACGAACATGGAGGAGCCTGAGGTAATTGGCGGTCACGGTCCGGAAGGCCAACAGACGGATTCCCGGGAACGCGGGGCGACCTCAGACGCTATCACCAGACCCATCCTGGAGGCCATAGATGCCAGCAAGGCAGCGGTGATGGTGAGGATCGATCATGTGGCCACGGAGTGCACGCTCATCAGGCATGACATTGACAAATTTCGGGGCAGACTTACTGAGGATGAAGGACGGATCTCTGGGGTGGAGGATGTGACCCACTCTCATGGAGCCCAGCTGCGGAAATTACGAGACCAAGTGGACTCACTCCAACGCAGAGCGGATGACGCGGAAGACCGCCAAAGACGGAACAATGTCCGGGTGGTGGGGCTGCCAGAAGGGGCCAAAGGGACCGCGTCGGTCACCTTCGCCGAACGCTTCTTTAAGCAATTGGGGGATCTCCCCCCTACATATGTGGCGGAGAGGGCGCACAGAGTCCCTACAGGAGTGCGCCCCCCAGGTGCGTTCCCGCGCCCCTTTCTTGTCCGGTTTCTCAACTACAGAGATCGAGACATGATCCTGCGGGAGTCCCGGAAGCATCAGGAGCTGCGCTTTGAAAACACCAGGGTAATGCTCTTCCCCGATTTTTTGGCTGAAACTCAGCGCAAGCGGCGCTCCTTTAATGACATCCGTAAGAGGCTGAGGGATAAAGGCATCCAGTACAGTATGCTCTACCCCAACAGACTCCGAGTACAACATAAGGGATCGGTCAAGTTCTTCGAAACCCCGGCGGAGGCTTGTTAGTGGCTGGACAGCAATCCGTGATCCCAGCGACGGAAGAAGTCTGTTGTTCCTGACTCGGCGCGACTTGAAGGTGTTCTTGCTTCACATCTGAACCCGAGGTTTAATTTTTTTTTTTCTCCTGGTTTTTGTTTTCGGGGGAAAAATTTCCCTTTATTTTTGAGGTGCTTGACGCACCATATCTCCACGTGGAGCAGCTGCGGGCGATGTGCCTGTCCCGAACATCTGGGGTGTATTTTGTTTTGAGGCCCAGGTATGTGTGGGGTCCCCCCAGTTTATTGTTAATTTTCCTAGATTTTGTTCACAATTTCTCTCTCTCCTCTTGCCCTGGGACAGTGTTCCCTTTCCTGTGCTAATAATTTCACTGACCTAGTACTATGTGTAGCCACTAGGTGGCGTTCCTGGTCTGCAGGTCAGTATTATACAGCCTGACCAGTGTACAGAAACTGTTCCTGATTTTCTTTCGTCCTAACCCTGTCCCATGGAGTTCCCTGGAGATACACAGGACTTACTTTTTATTTTTGCTTGTCGAACTATTCGTCGAGAGGTTAAGGACTCCCTACTCTATTTTTGTTTGCTCCCCTTTTTTGGGAGTTTGGGTCTAAGCTGCATACCATGGGGTTTTTCTGTTTTACTTGTTTTGGTTTTGGTATGATGGCAGGGGGGGGATGTTGTAACTCAGTTCACCACCCAACACTAAGAATAGGTGCCGCATATTTGTGGCGGGAGTCTGAGGTATTAAATTGCTCAGGTTGTGTATTTCATGTGCTGCTCTTGGGCAGGTTGCTGCCAATATTTTTCGAGGTATGTTCTCTATTATATTTTGGTGTTATTATCATTCTCCAGTGGGTAGATGGCGGATAGGATTAATATAATGTCATGGAATGTGAGGGGACTGAACAACAAGTTTAAGAGGGCATCAGTCTTTCAAATGCTTAAACACTGTAAACCACATATCGCCCTTCTACAGGAGACACACCTGGATGGCAGTAGGATCCTGGCTCTACGCCGGGCCTGGGTTCAGAAATCATTTCATGCTACATACTCCACTTTTGCGAGGGGAGTATCAATCCTAATCAGTAAAGCTCTGCCGTGCACAATACATCAGGTGTTTTCGGATCCGGAGGGGCGGTATGTGGCGGTTCTCCTAGACATATTTCAATACAAAATGTTGTTGGTGAATGTTTATTTGCCCCCGCCTGTAAATATTCAAGTGTTGTATGACTTATATGCTCGGCTGGCCCCATTTGCCCACCTTCCCCTGGTGGTAATGGGTGACTTTAACGCCATTTTAGATGCGTTGGACTCATCCAATCCCGGGAGGCTGGGGTCGGCGGAACTACTTTCCTGGGTATCGGTGACTGGGCTCACGGAGGTGTGGCGGGCGCGGAACCCCCTTCGGAGGGCCTACTCCCACGTTTCTGCGGTTCACCACTCCTCGGCCAGGATTGATCTGGGGTTTGGGAATTCAGCCTTACTACCCCTGGTGCAGGACGCTGTATACCTGTCTGGGGGGATATCGGATCATTGCCCCCTGTCTCTCACTCTCAGCCTGTCTGCTGGGGGGGGGAGAGGGGGGTGGCGGTTGTCACCCGGGTGGCTTCAGAATGACCAAGTTGTGGACCGTCTGAGGGAGGCGGCTGCCTCCTACTGGCCCACTAATGTGGACACAGCGGATCCTCCTGTGGTGTGGGACTCCTTTAAAGCAGTAATGAGGGGTGAATGTGTGTCGGCCATAAAGGCGGAGAGGGTGACTCATAATGCGGAAGTACATAAACTACAAGAGGCTGAACGAGAGTGGACGGAGAGACATTCCAGCTGCCCCTCTGATGCTTCGTATCTATCGCTGATGGAGGCGAGGCGGGCTCTCTCCCTACACTTCTCGGATCTGGCTCATACGGAGGTTCGGCATAAGGCCGAATCGTTTTTTGCGGAAGGGGACAAGAATGGGAAGTTGCTGGCGAGATTGGTAGCAGTTGACAACCAGATTACTAATATCCCTGTAATTAAGGACAAGGATGGGACCCTAGTGAGTGACCCCTCTGCAGTGCTGGAAGTTTTTCAGGAGTATTTTTCAGACCTGTATGCCCCGATCTCGGGTTTCGACACTGCAGAGTTAGATGCCCTCTTGGGGGGCCTGGCCCTCCCGGGGTTGTCTGATAGCGACCGAGAATCTCTGGATGCCCCCATCACCAACTAAGAGATAGTGGCGGCCATTTACTCCTTTCCCCCCCATAAAGCCCCGGGACCGGATGGGTTCCCGGCGGACTTTTATAAATGCTTTGCCGAGGAATTAGCTCCTAGATTAAACACCCTTCTTGCCCAATGTTTGGAACTAAATAGGCTCCCCGCCTCGATGCTAGACGCGTACATGATACTACTGCCCAAGCCCGGAAAGGACCCGCTAGACTGCTCTGCATATAGGCCTATTGCCCTTTTGAATGTGGACCTGAAAATCTTGACGAAGGTTCTGGCTAAACGGCTAGTGGGGGTGATCTCCTCCCTGGTCGATATTGACCAGACGGGGTTCATGCCCGGAAAGTCCACAGACACGAATTTGAGGCGACTCTTCACTCATCTTCAGCTCCCCGGGCCGGAGGGGGGTACCAGAATTATCGTGTCAATAGACATAGAAAAGGCGTTTGATTCAATAGACTGGGGGTATATGCATCGGGTTCTGGAGAAAATGGGGTTTGGTCCGGTTTTTAGACAATGGATAACACTACTGTATAGCGCCCCCAGAGCAGCAATTAGAATGGGCCGTTCGGTCGCCCCTTACTTTTCGGTGGGTCGGGGAACTAGGCAGCGGTGTCCGTTATCCCCTTTTCTCTTTGCCCTTACTATGGAACCGCTGGCAGTGGCGCTTAGAAAGTCTACCGAGGTTAAAGCTATTCGCGTGGGTACCATTCGGGAATGTCTGGCATTATATGCCGACGACATGCTGCTGTTTCTTGAAGACCCTGGACCCTCGCTGCGTGCGGCCCTGAGAGTTCTGAATGATTTCACAGTATTCTCCGGGCTGAAGGTAAACTGGGGCAAGTCCTCGGTCTTGCCACTGGATGAGGGAGCCAAGGGGGGAGCGGATCCGGCCTTACCCTTGAAATGGGTCTCATCTATCACATACCTTGGGGTCAAGGTTTCGGCCAATAGTGCAGACTATATGGCCCTCAACCTGGTCCCCCTGTTGTCTCAGTTCAGGCAGAGGGCTCAGGCGTGGCAGAAATTGCCACTATCTCTGATAGGTAGAATAAGTCTGTTGAAGATGAAAATCCTGCCGGTGATTTTGTACTTCTTACGTCACGCTCCAGTGCGAATCCCTAAGACCTTTTTTAAACAATTAGATGGCATCACTAGCTCCTTTCTTTGGGCCCCCAAAATGCCGCGTATAGGGCTTAAGGTGCTTCAGGAACCCTGGGGACAGGGGGGGCTGGCACTGCCAGATTGGAGGAAGTACTATCTCGCGGGCCAATTAGTGTTTATACACAGGTGGCTGACTTCGGATGATGGGGACTCAGCCACGGTGCTGGAGGCCACACATTTGGGGTCCTACGAGACTCTTAGATTGGCCATACATAGGGGAGCGGGGTCTGACCTGCCGCTGACGTCGGCCATGCGGGCGACAGTCAGAGCGTGGGACGAGGCGGTGGCCCTGGCCTGCCCCAGTTATTTGGGATTCTCGCCGCAGACTCCGCTGAGGGGGAATCCCAAACTGCCTCACTTTTACTCATACCCAGACCCGATGGTCTGGGCAACTATGGGAATTAAACTACTCAAGGACATAACTAGTTACGGGGACCTGCTCACCTTTGACCAGCTTAAGGCTAGATTTGACCTACCAAACTCCTATTTTTTCAGATACATACAGATTCGCCATGCATTCCGGGCTCAGTTCCGGGAAAGGGCGATTGAGTCCATCAGGTCGTCTCTGGAGGACATGCTCATGGAGGAGGACCTTTCAAAAACTCTGTCTGTCAGCTATAAAGAAATGTTCAAGAAAAGCCCGGCGGCCCTGACCAAATGCAGGGAAAGGTGGGAGAGGGAGGTCCCTGGTATAGACAGGGAAGATTGGGATGACATGTGGGTCTGCCCCTTCCAGCACTTGGTTTCGGCGAGGGATAGGTTGATACATTTTAAATTTTTGCACAAAATTTACTTTACCCCAGCGAGACTCTCCGTTTTGTTTTCCTCTGCTACCCCGGAGTGCTGGAGGTGCTCCTTCTCGCCGGCTGATGCCAAGCACATCTTCTGGGAATGCCCGCTGATAAAATTATTTTGGGAGGGGGTGGTTTCTTGTCTGAAGGATATTTTACATGTTCCGGTCCCGTTGTCGGTGCGGGTGTGCCTTCTGGGCCTGGTGGAGGACGTTGTCCCCTCCAGGGCTCACAAAACGTTGCTAAATATACTGCTATTTTATGGGAGGAAGGCCATATTACTTAAGTGGAAATCACCTGCCCCGCCGGGTATAGCGTTCTGGAAGAGCTTGGTGAACTCGATGATGCCCTTATACAAGGCGACCTATCTCTCTAGGGGTTGTGAGAAAAAGTTTAATAAGGTCTGGCGGGCATGGTTTGATGCAGATTCTACCGCAGGGTAGGGTGGACGATGGCCGGGGAGTCACACTTTTGTCCTACATACTCTACTTGTGCAAAGGATGAACATGTCCTGAGGTGGGTCCGTCCTGCTCCCCCCGGGGGCCATATCCACGGTGAGGGTGGAGACGGACGGGGGAGGGTAGGTAAATACATTAGTCATGGACCTTATACCTGCCTATATTTGCCTGTACTATGATTGGGTGTGTACCGGACTCTCATCTTCTGCTGGTACAAGTGTTGGAGGTGGTGGTGGACTGAGTTATGGGGTTACGGGAGGGAGGGGGTGGTTGGGGTTGCGGGTATGTTTAAGTAGGCAGCTACCTATGTTAGGTAAGGTGTCAATGTTACGACCATGTTGGTCGTGAGAGTCATGGTGTGAGCCGTGGCACCCTCTTTTTCTTCTTTGTATGTTTGTCATATATGAAAACTTTCAATAAACAAAATTTTCAAAAAAAAAAAAGTGGTTAACAGTAGATTTTTATTGAAAATATTTAGTTAACATTACAGGTGACTTAAGAAAAAATGTTACCTGCACTCTACCACGATACATACACCTGTAACTGAAGCCACGCTACCATTAGATGAAGCTGGAAAATCCTTGACAGAATAAATTGGCAACTGAATCTGAGAACCTTGGACAAATCTTTATGGGATCACAAATACACACCACCAGTGGCGGCTGGTGCGCAAAATGTTTTGGGGGGCGCAAACGAACTGAAAAATATCGAACACAAACATCAAATACAGCCCCACCGCCCGCTGTCTGACCGGCACTTACCCCATCATGGTTTACTAATTAGTTGACTTCTGAAGGCAATTGGTCCCACTAGATTTTAGTTAGGGGTATCAGAGTAAAGGGGGGCTGAATACAAATGTACCCCCCACACTTTTCAGATATTTATTTGTAAAACACGTTGAAAACCATTTATCCTTTTCCTTCAACTTCACAATTATGTGACACTTTGTGTTGGTCTATCACATAAAATCCCAATAAAATACATTTACGTTTTTGGTTGTACAATGACAAAATGTGGGACATTTCAAGGGGTATGAATACTTTTTCAAGGCACTGTATAGCTCTTTTATTGCACCTACTGTGCACCTATAGGTTCTATGATGCCACTGTAAATTGTAGATCACCCACCTGGCCCCAAAATCACTGTTCTGTGCACCTATAGCTCCTTTATTGCACTTACTGTGCACTGCTGGATTATGTACCCAATGGCACTGTACCTATAGTCTCTATATTCCACCTACTGTGCATTGCTGGATTATGTGCTTGACCTCTCCAGACCAAGTCTGCCCACGGCTCCCAGACTCTTTATAACTGGTTCCAGTATGTACACTATCCCACCATACCCAGTGTGCCTATACCCCTATACTGTGCCAAATATATTACACTTCCCATTCCACTTCATTCCTCAATATATCTCATTGCCAGAACTGCTGCAGAACCTCTTGCAGCACAGACCTGTCAATCAATCAGCTCACCTAGTGCTCTGTAGGGAATCCAAGGTATTCTATGTGTTTTCCAACCAGAGTCCACCATAGACTCAGTGTTATAACAGAGCTGCTGCAGAACAACTTGCCAACTAGACCTGTCAATCAAATAACTCTATACAACTTACTGTTCTACATCACCAGAGGCAGTCTTCAACAGGGCTGGACTGGGACAAAAATTTGGCCCTGGACTTCATCCAGACCGTCCCACTTTAATTCAATAAAATGCTGCCCCCACCCCCTGAAAAATCACACCCACCAAAAGGCCCCTACATCCATTATTGTATATCATGAGAGGGTGAGAGAGAGGGGAATGAGAGAGAGAGGGAGGGAGGGTTGAGGGAAAGGGGGTGAGAGGGGGTGGGTGAGAGAGGGGGGTGAGTGTAAGAAAAAGAGAGTGAGTGTAAAAGAGAGGGGGTGAGTGTAGGACCCCTTTTTCCACTGAGACGTTTTTTAGGCACTTTTGGGACCTGTAAAGCGACTGAAAAACGCTTCCGCTGCAGCCCCAGTGTGAAAACCTGATTGCTTTCACACTGGGGCGCTGCCAGGGCATTAAAAAAAGTCCTCCAAGCAGCATCTCTGTTTTAAAAAATGGCCCACTGTGCTATCGGCCCACCGGGAAACTCCCTGTAGTCCCTATGGCCAGTCCATCCCTGGTCTTCAATATGTATTATTCCCAGCACTGCTGCAGAACCTCTTGCCAACCTGTCAATCAAATATCTCATCTAGCACCAAAGGCAATCCTAGCTATGCAATGTTTCCTGGCCAACCTCCACCTAGACCCAGTGATACAATGCTGCTGCAGAACCTCTTGCAAACTTCACATGTCAATAAAATCTCTGTTTAATCACAAACTCTTCTATAGTACCAGAGGAAATCCAAGGTACGCCATGTGTTTCCTGGCCAAACCTCCACCTAGACCTTGTGCTGCTGCAGAACATCTTGCAAATTACATCTGTCAATAAAATAACTCATCACAACTTACTGCTCTGCACTACCAGAGGCAATCTTCAATATGTCTCATTGCCAGCACTGCTGCAGAACCTCTTACAGCACAGACCTGTCAATCAATCAGCTCATCTATTGCACTATGGGGAATCCAAGGTATGCTCTGTGCTTTCCTAGCCAGCCTCCGCCTAGAGCCAGTGTTGCAAGAGAGCTTCTGCAGAACATCTTGCAAATTGGACCTGTCTGTCAAACAAGCTCTTTGTTAATTATTTCATTTTGGCACCAAAGGCAATCAATGTGCTTCCTAACCAGTCTCCTCCTAGACCCTGTGCTACAACAGAGCTGCTGCAGAACCTCTGGCTTCACAGACCTGTCATTCAACAGCTCATCTATTGCTCTGTAGGCAATCCAAGCAATGCTCTGTGTTTGCCTAACCTGTCTCCATCTAAACCCTGTGATACAAGCGACCTGCTGCAGAACCTCTTGAAAACTAGACCTGTCAGTTGTACATCTCCTTATTACATTTTGGCACCAAAGGCAATCCAAGATAAGCCATGTGCTTCCTAACCAACCTCCATCTAGATCAGACCTGGGCAAACTACGGCCCGCGGGCCGTATACGGCCCGGCGGACCTTTTAATCCGGCCCCCCCGCCGCCGAAATCGCCGCCGCCGCAGCTGCCACGTTAATCACCGCGGCGGGGAACATTACAGACAGCGTTCGTTTGAACAGCTGTTTTCCCCGCCGCGCATAAACACTCCCCCTTGGACGGATCTGTCCAATCGCGAGCAAGGGGGAGTCACATAGACACTCCCCCTTGCTCGCGATTGGACAGATCCGTCCAAGGGGGAGTGTCTATGCGCAGCGGGGAAAACAGCTGTTCAAACGAACGGCACCTAGCAAGCAGAGTGATCAGGACATCAGGAGGAGGAGCCGAGGACGCCGCGGCCGCCCCAGCATTCACAGCGCGCCTCCGCGCCTAATTGCAAATTGCGTCCGCCCATCTCGAGTCCACAGCGTGAGGGAACTCAGGGAAGTGTGGGGTTGAGGGCTGAGGAGTGGACAAGGAGGTGAGAGAGCTGCAGTGCTGACTGTGCTGAGTGTGGCCGACCACCGACCTGACTGACAGTGTGTGTAAGCCAGCCTCTCAGACACTGAAAGAAAAGTAAGTATAGCTGTGGCATGTGTGCTGGGGGCCTGGGCAGCTTTTACTTCCTCATGGTACTGTGCACTGTCTGTCTGCATTAGTTTGTCCAGTGGCCTGCGGCTGGTGCTCAAATTTTTTTTTGGGGGGGGGGGGGCGCAGACGAAAAAACAAACAAAAAAATTGAAGCCTCACTGTGCCCATCATATGCAGGCAGCCACTGGGCCCATCAATTGTCACCACTATGACATGCCATCAAACGCAGCCACTGTGCAATCAAACACAGCCACTGTGCCATGCCATAAAACGCAGCCACTGTGCCATCAATTGTCGCCACTGTGCCATGCCATCAAACGCAGCCACTGTGCCATCAATTGTCGCCACTGTGCCATGCCATCAAACACAGCCACTGTGCCATGCCATCAAACGCAGCCACTGTGCCATCAATTGTCACCACTGTGACATGCCATCAAACGCAGCCACTGTGCAATCAAACACAGCCACTGTGCCATGCCATCAAACGCAGCCACTGTGCCATCAATTGTCGCCACTGTGCCCATCAAACGCAGCCACTGTGCCATCAATTGTCACCACTGTGCCCATCAAACGCAACCACTGTGCCATCACACGCAGCCACTGTGCCATCACATGCAGCCACTGTTTAATCAATTGTTATTGATTAAACAGTGGCTGCCTGTCCCCAGCATCTGTCCCCTCCTGTGCCATGTCCCCAGCGTCTGTCCCCCTCCTGTGCCATGTCCCCAGCCTCTGTCCCCCTCCTGTGCCATGTCCCCAGCCTCTGTCCCCCTCCTGTGCCATGTCCCCAGCGTCTGTCCCCCTCCTGTGTCATGTCCCCAGCCTCTGTCCCCCTCTTGTGTCATGTCCCCAGCCTCTGTCCCCCTCTTGTGCCATGTCCCCAGCCTCTGTCCCCCTCCTGTGCCATGTCCCGAGCCTCTGTCCCCCTCCTGTGCCATGTCTATAACAAGTACTCGTACCAGTTGTCCAACAATGATATTTACTGCTTTTTATAAAAAAATACAATTGATTTTATGCAGTATTGAGTTTAGCCTTTTGGCCCGGCCCTCCAAAATATTTTTAGTTTCTCATGTGGCCCCATCGAAAAAATAATTGCCCACCCCTGATCTAGATCCTGGGCTACAACGGAACTGCTGCAGAACCTCTTGCTTCACACACCCGTCAATCAATCAGCTCATCTATTGCTCTACTGTATAGGGAATCCAAGCAATGCTCTGTGTTTGCCTAACCTGCCTCCATCTAGACTTTGTGATACAAGAGAGCTGCTGCATAACCTCTTGAAAACTACACCTGTCGAGAGAGAGAGAGCGAGAGAGAGAGAGAGAGAGAGAGAGAGAGAGAGAGTGCATTCAGACCAGGCTGCAGCATCGGTACATTGAGGTGGAGGGGGGCTGCTCCGGAGGTGAGTGCAGGACTCGGAGTGAACTGTGGAGGGGAGGGGAGCCGCTGCTGGATTGTAGCTCATGAGAGCCCTTAGCCCACGGCTTCCTGCAGCAATGGAATCGGCAGTCGGAGTGACGGTACATGGAGGGGGGAACCTGAAGCAGTGCACACTGCTGCTCCGGAGCCTGGAGGTGAGTAAACTGCGGGGGGGGGGGGGGGGGGGGCTGCCGCTGCTAGATTGTAGTAGATGAGAGAGACTCAGAGACACAAAACAGGTGGTGGCGGAGCTGGCTGGCAATACTAGCGGCGACTGGGGTGCTGCAAACAGTGCTAGTGGGGATGGAGCCGGGAAGGAACACTTACCTTCTTCAATAGTTGGCGCTGCTCCTCTAAGATGCCCCCACACGCGCTACAGAGAGATACCGCCAGCGCCGGAAGTGGAGTCATGTGATGATAGTGAATGATATCGGAAGTCAATGCAGTACTGCCCACTGACCTCTGCTCCAGTCCCGCCGCGCCAATCCCATAACAGCTAGCGGGCATGCTAGCAAATCAAAGGAAGTGGGAGTGTGTGCGGGCGCACAGCTTGCGCCCTGCACACGCCCTAAATACGGGCAAATCAGCTTCCCAGACTGCAATCAGCTGATTGCAGGCTGGGAGGCTTCCCATAGACCGCCGCATGTCCGGCGCCTGGTCACTCTTAAAGTGACACATTTTTTTTCCATTTTTTTTTTTTTTCTTGTTCACAGCTTGGGGGGGCGGCGCCCGAGCGCCCCCTATGGGCGGGCCGCCACTGCACACCACATAATACAAAAAAAAACACACACACATCACTGAATCATAATGGTAAAGGGCAGGCCACAGGTCAGGCGGGCAATGTGGCACAGCCACAGTCAGACATAAGGTGAGGTCGGTGTGTTGTTTTTTTTTGTTTGTGTGTTTGTATTTGTGTGATCCAATAAAGATTTACACCAGGTTTTAAGTTTCAATTTATTATTTCAAGGATTTGCCTTCCTCTGGTGTCTTGGTGGGCGTCAGTTGTCTGGAATTAAATACAGAATTATTTTGGTTGAAGGTTAAGCCCTTAGAAACAGAGTCAGAAATTTACAGAGCATGACAGACACAGACACACTGTGACAACACGTCACAGTGTAAAAATTCGAAATAGATTGGACAGTCACATAATAGAAAACCATTCTCCATCTCCTCTCCAGTGCTGCTAGAAAAGCTATAACAAATATAATATCATATATTTTAAAGCGGATCTCCACCCTAAAGTGAAGTCGCGCTGATCGGCACTCTTCCCCCCTCCGGTGTCACATTTGACACCTTTCAGGGGGGAGGGGGGTGCAGATACCTGTCTAAAGACAGGTATTTGCACCCACTTCCGGCCACACGTCACGGGCAAAAGACAGGTTTTTCCTGACTTTCCGTCTGTCCCCCGTTGTGTGCTGGGAACACTCGGCTCCCAGCACACAGCGGCAGCACACAGCGGGAGCCAATCGGCGGGCGCAGCGCGACTTGCGCATGCGCCGTAGGGAACCGGGCAGTGAAGCCGGAGTGCTTAACTTCCTGGTTCCCTCACCATGGATGGAGGGGGGAGCAGCAGGGTGACGAGCGATTTCTCGTCCTCTGCTGCGGACGCCGCTGGACTCCAGGACATGTAAGTGTCCTAATATTAAAAGTCAGCAGCTGCAGTATTTGTAGCTGCTGGCTTTTAATATATTTTTTTGAGCGGACATCCGCTTTAAGTTCACTGTAATGATCATTGATTGTTTGCAATTGCCAGTGCCACGGCTACGTGCAGGCTGCCACTGCCAGTCTGACTGCCACCCCACCAGTCAGTCAACAACACAGTGACTGTGTTGAGTTGACGCTAGAGTGGCATAACTGGCGTTAACTGGTCTGGTTGACAATGACATAGGGATGGAGGAACTCGGGAGGCAGAGGGGGAAAAAAAGGGGAATGGTGGTGAGTCTGGGACTGGAGAGGGGGGATGGGGGGATGGTTGGAGAAGGGGGCTGGGGGAGGAAGGAGAGGGAGGGTGTCATTGGCAGGGGAGCGGAGAAGGGGAAGGGAGAGGGAAAAGGGGGAGGGAAAGGGGGGAGTGAAAGGGAAAGCGAAAGGGTAGAGAGGGAGAAAATAGGAAGGAAAGGGGGGGAGAAAAAAAAGGAAAGGGGGAGAGAGAAAAAAAAGGAAGGAAAGAGGGAGAGAAAAAAAAGGAAGGAAAGGGGGAGAGAAAAAAAAGGAAGGAAAGGGGAAAAATGAGAAAGGGGAAAAGGGAAGGGGAGGGACTAGGGAGAGGGGGAGACTGGCAGGGGAGACAGAGACTAGGCTGAGGGGGGAGAGGGGGATGAGGCTTGGTTGGCATCAATTGTTGAAACTTTTAGTAATTGGCTTAGGGTGAAAGTAACCCCTACTTTTTTTTTAAACTGAATATGGACAATCTTCAAAAAATAAAAATCTCAGTGGCAGAGACAGTGCTATAAACAAAATATATAAAATTAACAACACTGGTGTGTGTATGGCGTGGCAGTGGCACTGGCAGACACTAGGGCTTTTGAATATAATCATTGCATCGATGCCTCGGGATTTGACTGTCCCTGATGCGGCATCAATGCTGTAGCTTTAAGTAATCGATTATTGAGGACGACGTCATCTTCGCGCCGCGCCATGCCTGCCTCCGAGTGGAGCCAAAAACAGCCGAGGTTTCCGCGCCGTTTTCTCCCGCCTCCCGCTGACGTCATCCCCCATCCCCCTTGTGTCGCACTCGTGAGGAGAGGAGACAGAGCAGCAGAGGCAGCGGAGTGATGTGAGACACACTCGTGTTCCTTCCGAGTCCCGGTCCCCACTCCGCCCAGAAATCAGCTTTCCTCCTTGGATCAGCACACTGACTGCACGGCAGTGCACAGCACACAGGTTGTTACAGGAGGAGGGAGACCATCCGACCGTTACTGTGAGAGAGACCGTCACCCGAGCCGCCACACAGCACACTCGCACAGATCCTCTTCACAGGCAGCAGGAGAGAAGGAGACCCGATGCAGTGAGTGGCTGAGTGCCAGACTGCCATACCATAACTAGACCAGTGCCAGTGCCAGACCACCAGTGTGCCACCTTGTCGTTGTCATCAGGTAGGTGACTGTCATGTCACAGACAGACACACACTGACCACTCATCATCACTAAAGTACAGTGAGAGTACACTGAGACTGTCTTACTGACTGAGTGACTGTACCTTACAAACTTGTCATCTGTCCGGTGTCCTGTGTCCTCACTTCACAATGTCCTCACAGGCAGCAGGAGGAGGAGAGGAGGAAACCCGCTCCAGCAGTAAGTGCCAGTGCCACTGCAGTGCTCTGCTCAGTTCAATAATACCAGTGCCAGTGCCACCGACTTGTCTTGTCGTCATCATAATCAGGTAGGTAGGTAGGTAACTGTCTGTCACTGCCACACAGACACACACACTACTAGTAAAAGTACACAGACTGTCACTGTACTAGTAAACTAAACTTGTCATCTGTCCTGTCCTTAGACTTGTCCTCATCACAGGCAGCAGAAGAGGAGACCCGCCCCAGCCAGCAGTGAGTGGTTAAGTGCCACTGCTGCTCAGCTTATCAGTACCACTACCAGACCAGTACCACTACCACCACACTGACTTGCATCATCATCATAATCAGGTAGGTGATTGTCAGATGGAATGGAGAGACAACGCCCAAACGAGGACAAAACGACCCTAAAAAGAAATGTACCATCATGAAGCTAGTTGCATCTAAATAGTTGTAGCGCTATCCCCTCAGGAGCCGCTGGTTTGATTTGGGATCTACTCTCGTTAGTTTGACTCACCCCTATTTAACAAGCTCGAACCCTCCCTTGGCACATCAGAAGTCTGGTAGGTAAGGTATTGCGACCCCTGCTGGTCTGGGGTCACAATAGCAGGCACACAATATACAGTGATATAACAATAGTATTACCTGCTTTCATGGAAGGTCCCTCCAGACAAGAAAATACACTTCACACAGTGGATATAGTTAAACCAGAAAGATAAGTTTACTTCATGTGAACTTGAAGAAAGAAACAAACATAGGTTTAGATCACAAACAAACAACTGTTAGATAATATCTCACTAAGATTCAGCAAGGGCCCTTGCAGGAATCTGCAATTAATATCAGTATATAAAGGTTCAGATAAAGAATAGTACTATTCACTTAAACTAAGGTAGGAAGTCTATGCTCGCGAGCTCCCTCCAGCGAGCAGTTTTGCAAAACAGTTAATGTCCACGTTGCGGCCGGTAGGTGCACGTTAAATTTGTAATCCACAGTGGCAATCAATGAAAGAAATTACCCAACAAAGTATCTGGAACAGTAGACGCTGGTAAACTGATCGCTCGTCAGCGCCGATCACTTCTATAACACACTTAACAGGTAACTGGGCCTCTAGGTTTCAGCTGGAGGCCAAACACGTATCTACGGCCTGTGGGGTGGCACTAAGTTGTCTGTCTAGGTGGAAGTCAAAAACTGAGCGTATGCTCTCTCACCCGACAGGCCGATCCGCCTGAATTCTCCTCAGAAGGCGCAGTGGTAAAACACTGCTCCGCAGCACAAGGGTCCTGACCGAGAATGCTCCACTGTTTCAGACGTCAGCTGGGCTGCCTCTTCGATCTCCGGGAACACGGGCTGGATACTGGAGTCTTTCTTCCTTCCAGATGGCTGGTCTCTCGGTGGGTTTAGGTCCAGGCTTCTGGCCTAGCAGCACGGCTGTGCTGTGACGGCAGCACCGCAGAGGTGAAGATGCTGGTCCCGAGAGAGCGAGAGCGGCCGTGCCCTTTTCTTAAGTAACCTCCCCCATAAGTCTGTGCGGGGGTGTCACATGTTCCAATGCTGCAGGGCATTATGGGATGTGTAGTCTACTTCTCCTAAGAGTCAATGGAGTCCATATCTCCCGCTGCTTGCAATCCCATAATGCATAACTCCTTAAAGGTATCTTACATATTTACAAGCATGAATAAAGTCCCAGCGAGGATGGCCTGTCCTTAGACTCTGACAGGATGACCCAGCTACATAGTATTTCAATAGATAGTCAACAGGTGGGTAAACAAAGAGAAAGTGCATAGGTTAACCGATGAAGCTGAATGATGGTCCGTCGCGCCTACACACCATCGGTTAACCTCTTGACCACTGGGCACTTAAACCCCCTTCCTGACCAGACCAATTTTCAGCTTTCGGTGCTCTCACAATTTGAATGACAATTACTCCGTCATACAACATTGTACCCATTTGAAATTTGTGTCCTTTTTTTCACACAAATAGAGCTTTATTTTGGTGGTATTAGATCACCTCTGGGTTTTTTATTTTTTGTGCTATAAAAGAAAAACGACCGAAAATTCTGTAAAAAACAAAAAAAAAAAACTTGTTTCTGTCATATTCGCAGGTTATTTCTCACACACAGCATATGCATACCACGAATGACACCCCAAAACACATTCTGCTATTCCTCCCGAGTATGGCGATACCCCATGTGTGCAACTTTTACATGGCGTGGCCACATACAGAGGCCCAACATGCAGGGAGCGCCATCAGGCGTTCTGGAGCACCCAGGCCAATTCTGACATTTCTCTCCTACATGGAAAAATCACAATTTATTTGCTAGAAAATTACATAGAACCCCAAAACATTATATATGCGGAGTATTGGGGTATTGCGGAGTATTGGGGTATTGCGGAGTATTTGGGTATTGCGGAGTATTGGGGTATTGCGGAGTATTGGGGTATTGCAGAGTATTGGGGTATTGCAGAGTATTTGGGTATTGCAGAGTATTTGGGTATTGCAGAGTATTTGGGTATTGCAGAGTATTGGGGTATTGGGGGTATTGCAGAGTATTGGGGTATTGCAGAGTATTGGGGTATTGGGGGTATTGCAGAGTATTGGGGTATTGCGGAGTATTGGGGGTATTGCAGAGTATTTGGGTATTGCAGAGTATCGCGCAGGGTATTGGGGTATTGCAGAGTATTGCGCAGGGTATTGCAGAGTATCGGGGTATTGCAGAGTATCGAGGTATGGCAGAGTATCGGGGTATGGCAGAGTATCGGGGTATGGCAGAGTATCGGGGTATGGCAGAGTATCGGGGTATGGCAGAGTATCGGGGTATGGCAGAGTATCGGGGTATGGCAGAGTATCGGGGTATGGCAGGGTAATGGGGTATGGCAGGGTAACAACGGGGTATGGCAGAGTAACAACGGGGTATGGCAGAGTAACAACGGGGTATGGCAGAGTAACAACGGGGTATGGCAGAGTAACAACGGGGTATGGCAGAGTAACAACGGGGTATGGCAGAGTATTGTGCAGGGATAGCTGAGCTGGGAGGGATGGCTGGATCTGTGACTGCAGTTGTCACAGATCCAGCCACAGCACTGCTGACACCCCGCGCTCCCCCCCCCCTCTCCTCTCACACTGTACCGAACGGTACAGAGAGGAGAGGGAGGAATCATTTGATGACGCCGGTTTGTTTACAAGTGATCGCTCCGTCATTTGACGGAGCGATCACGTGGTAAACAGCCGCGATTCGCGGCAATTTACCGTGATCCGTGATGCGCCGGGTCTTCTAGACCTGGCGAGCACGGACACTTCCGCGAGCGCGTCCCAGGGGACGCGCAAACGCGGAAGTGCACGAGGACGTCCCAGGGACGTCCTGTCACAGTAACTCGACCGCGCTGTAGCAGTATTTTTGCTATAGCGCGGTCGGCAAGTGGTTAAAAAAAAACGATCGTGTCAGAACGCGGTGATGTAAAACACGACGTGCTGAAAAAAGTTCAATGCTTCCAAGCATGCATCGACTTGATTCTGAGCATGCGTGGATTTTTAACCGATGGTTGTGCCTACTAACAATCGGTTTTGACCTATCGGTTAGGAATCCATCGGTTAAATTTAAAACAAGTTGGCTTTTTTTTTAACCTATAAATAAATAACCTATGAGGCCAACACACGATCGGTTTTGACCGATAAAAACGGTCCATCAGACCGTTGTCCTCTGGTTAACCTATCGTGTGTATGAGGCCTAAAAGTAAAATGTGCAATTGGCACAATGTGAAAAAATAACCTAGATGTGTGTACAAACAGTGATGTGCTGCAATGAACCTATGCATATTCAAGTGGGGGCTGTTAAATGTAGGATGGGGTGTATGTGTGGTGAGAGTAGGAAAGGATGAAAAAGCAAAGAAAAATTAAATGAAATTTTTTTTTTACCTGGACTGTCTAGGTGGATAAAATATTCCACTTGACAACCAAAAATTAAAAAGATTTGCTGCAGGATTCTAGTGGGTATATATAAGGTTTGTAGGACCTATTGTCCCAGGAATCTGCATGAAAAGGGGGAAATGTAATCAATATCAGTTAGATTGAAAGAAAGCAAACTATAGGTCTGTTCAAGAGGCCACACAACAAGGTGAGGCCATTGCTTACTTGTCAGATATAGTATTATAATGTGCCTCCGTCCAGTTCACCATGGGAGCTCTATAATAGGAACTTCCTGGGACTGCACTATGTATATGGGTGAAAGTCCTCCACTAAGGTTCCACCCACCCCTCTTCCCTCCCCCACGACATGCCACACCCACATCCACCCCCCTCCAAACGTGCAGGGACACAGATGGCCGCCATAAAGGACACATGGACCCCGGCCAGTGCCGATCCTGACCTCCCTGAGGCCCTAAGCAGCGGGGGGGGCTGCCAAAAATGACATGTCACATTAAAGTTGACAAGTGGGGGAGGGGCGCTGCCGACAGCAGTAACATGTCACATTAAAGAATAAAGTTGAGAAGCGGGGGGAGGGGGTGGGGGGTGTTCTGCTGTCGGAAATTACATTTTACATTAAAGTGACAAGTGGGGGGTGTTGACTTCTTACCTCTTCTCCCATGCAGCCAGCGAGTTGAGAAGTGGGGGTGAGGGTCCGAAAATTACTTCTCACCAGGCGAGGCCTCTAGTAATTTGGGGGGCCCTCCACAGCTTTGCGGGGCCCTAAGCGGCTTGCATAGTGAGCCTATAGAGCGGATTGGCCCTGACCCCGGCCACCGCCGTCACAACCACAGTCAATGATGACGTGACTTCACTGCGTCCTGAGCACGCCCATGCGCGGCAACACAGTGACCGCTGTGGAGCATAAGGGGAAAAGGACAAGACGAAGCTCGAAAAACCCACCCTCCCTTGCGTGAGGCGTGGAGGTGATACCAAGTATGGCACCCAAGTAATCCCTGTCACGGGGGGACCCGGGGCGCCCCGCAGCCGGCAGTGTAGGCCACAGGCGGAGCATGGAACCAAAAACAAAAGACAGACTCGTGGATAAAAGTAAATAAATAAGCAAATTAAAAAAAGAAGGCAACAATTGGCAAATAAAGTTAACACATTTAAGTATGCATGTAGCCATTGTAATATTTATACCGGGATGATGCCCGCAGCTGCATCCCGGTACTGTTTTTTAGAGCGTGCGTCGCCCGCTCGGTTGTAATCCCGGAGGAGCGGGATGACTGAGACATCCCCCACCTTCTGCTGCTCTAGCCTCTTTAATTAAATGAAATACAAATTTAAAGCACCCCGTGAGCTCATGCAGCAAAGAAAATGCATATGGAAGTTTCCCGCATATGTAATGGTGTTCAAACTTTAAAATCACACATGAAATATCGCAGCGATCATCAGAATGAGATGATGACGCGGCGACGTGCGCGACGCTGGAATGTAAGTACTTCCACGCATGCGTCGAATCATTACGACGCATGCGAGGGAGGGGAGCGGACGGATTGATCTGGTGAGTCTGTACAGACCACCGGATCAATCCGCTGGACTGGATTCAAGCGGATAAATTTCTTAGCATGTCCTAATTTCGAAAAGATAAAAGGTTTGGGAAAAAAAATAGAATTTTTTTTTTTTGGGAAAAAAAATTGAATTTTTGGAAAAAAAAAAAATGTTTCTGGTTCAAGACACAAGGCAGCGTTGTTGGGATATTTTTTGGGCAAAAGGTGTATGGTGCGCGATCCGTGTAGTGTAATAACCATGTGTACTTATACCGCGCAGATATCTCTGCGCTCATGTTTTTCTGTGAGTGTGGGAGGCAACCGGAGTGTATCCGGAGGAAACCCACGCTGACACAGGGAGAACCATGCAAACTCCAGGCATGTTTTTGTAGTCGGGACCCAGAATCGAACCTATGACCTTGTATATGCCAGGCGAGGGAGTTAACCACTGCGCCACTGTGTCGCCCAGCATAGTGGATGAATTATCATGTATATGAGGAATATGTGAGAAGGCTATTTGTGGGAGGAGTCTGAGGAGTATGTCCCAGCATGTTCCCATAGACCTCTATGGAGATCTCTCTGTATGAACTACAAGTCCCAGCATGTCCCCATAGACCTCTATGGAGATCTGTCTGTATGAACTACAAGTCCCAGCATGTCCCCATAGACCTCTATGGAGATCTCTCTGTATGAACTACAAGTCCCAGCATGTCCCCATAGACCTCTATGGAGGATTCTCTCTGTATGAACTACAAGTCCCAGCATGTCCCCATAGACCTCTATGGAGATCTCTCTGTATGAACTACAAGTCCCAGCATGTCCCCATAGACCTCTATGGAGATCTCTCTGTATGAACTACAAGTCCCAGCATGCCCCATAGACCTCTATGGAGGATTTTGTGTATGAACTACAAGTCCCATCATGTCCACATAGACCTATATGGAGGATTCTCTGTGTATGAACTACAAGTCCCAGCATGTCCCCATAGACCTCTATGGAGATCTCTCTGTATGAACTACAAGTCCCAGCATGTCCCCATAGGCCTCTATGGAGATCTCTCTGTATGAACTACAAGTCCCAGCATGTCCCCATAGGCCTCTATGGAGGATTCTCTCTGTATGAACTACAAGTCCCAGCATGTTCCCATAGACCTCTATGGAGGATTCTCTCTGTATGAACTACAAGTCCCAGCATGTCCCCATAGACCTCTATGGAGATCTCTCTGTATGAACTACAAGTCCCAGCATGCCCCATAGACCTCTATGGAGATCTCTCTGTATGAACTACAAGTCCCAGCATGCCCCATAGACCTCTATGGAGGATTTTGTGTATGAACTACCAGTCCCAGCATGTCCACATAGACCTCTATGGAGGATTCTTTGTGTATGAACTACAAGTCCCATCATGTCCCCATAGACCTATATGGAGGATTCTCTCTGTATGAACTACAAATCCCAGCATGTCCCCATAGACCACTATGGAGATCTCTCTGTATGAACTACAAGTCCCAGCATGTCCCCATAGACCACTATGGAGATCTCTCTGTATGAACTACAAGTCCCAGCATGTCCCCATAGACCACTATGGAGATCTCTCTGTATGAACTACAAGTCCCAGCATGTCCCCATAGACCTCTATGGAGGATTCTCTCTGTATGAACTACAAGTCCCAGCATGTCCCCATAGACCACTATGGAGATCTCTCTGTATGAACTACAAGTCCCAGCATGTTCCCATAGACCTCTATGGAGGATTCTCTGTGTATGAACTACAAGTCCCAGCATGTCCCCATAGACCACTATGGAGATCTCTCTGTATGAACTACAAGTCCCAGCATGTCCCCATAGGCCTCTATGGAGATCTCTCTGTATGAACTACAAGTCCCAGCATGTCCCCATAGACCTCTATGGAGGATTCTCTCTGTATGAACTACAAGTCCCAGCATGTCCCCATAGACCTCTATGGAGATGTCTCTGTATGAACTACAAGTCCCAGCATGTCCCCATAGGCCTCTATGGAGATCTCTCTGTATGAACTACAAGTCCCAGCATGTCCCCATAGGCCTCTATGGAGATCTCTCTGTATGAACTACAAGTCCCAGCATGTCCCCATAGACCTCTATGGAGGATTCTCTCTGTATGAACTACAAGTCCCAGCATGTCCCCATAGACCTCTATGGAGATCTCTCTGTATGAACTACAAGTCCCAGCATGCCCCATAGACCTCTATGGAGATCTCTCTGTATGAACTACAAGTCCCAGCATGCCCCATAGACCTCTATGGAGGATTTTGTGTATGAACTACCAGTCCCAGCATGTCCACATAGACCTCTATGGAGGATTCTTTGTGTATGAACTACAAGTCCCATCATGTCCCCATAGACCTATATGGAGGATTCTCTCTGTATGAACTACAAATCCCAGCATGTCCCCATAGACCACTATGGAGATCTCTCTGTATGAACTACAAGTCCCAGCATGTCCCCTTAGACCTCTATGGAGATCTCTCTGTATGAACTACAAGTCCCAGCATGTCCCCATAGACCTCTATGGAGGATTCTCTCTGTATGAACTACAAGTCCCAGCATGTCCCCATAGACCACTATGGAGATCTCTCTGTATGAACTACAAATCCCAGCATGTCCCCATAGACCACTATGGAGATCTCTCTGTATGAACTACAAGTCCCAGCATGTCCCCATAGACCTCTATGGAGGATTCTCTCTGTATGAACTACAAGTCCCAGCATGTCCCCATAGACCACTATAGAGATCTCTCTGTATGAACTACAAGTCCCAGCATGTCCCCATAGACCACTATGGAGATCTCTCTGTATGAACTACAAGTTCCAGCATGCCCCCATAGACCTCTATGGAGGATTTTGTGTATGAACTACAAGTCCCAGCATGTCCCCATAGACCTCTATGGAGGATTCTCTCTGTATGAACTACAAGTCCCAGCATGCCCCATAGACCTCTATGGAGGATTTTGTGTATGAACTACAAGTCCCATCATGTCCACATAGACCTCTATGGAGGATTCTTTGTGTATGAACTACAAGTCCCAGCATGTCCCCATAGACCTCTATGGAGATCTCTCTGTATGAACTACAAGTCCCAGCATGTCCCCATAGACCTCTATGGAGATCTCTCTGTATGAACTACAAGTCCCAGCATGTCCCCATAGGCCTCTATGGAGATCTCTCTGTATGAACTACAAGTCCCAGCATGTCCCCATAGGCCTCTATGGAGATCTCTCTGTATGAACTACAAGTCCCAGCATGTCCCCATAGACCTCTATGGAGGATTCTCTCTGTATGAACTACAAGTCCCAGCATGTCCCCATAGACCACTATGGAGATCTCTCTGTATGAACTACAAGTTCCAGCATGTCCCCATAGACCACTATGGAGATCTCTCTGTATGAACTACAAGTCCCAGCATGTCCCCATAGACCACTATGGAGATCTCTCTGTATGAACTACAAGTCCCAGCATGTCCCCAAAGACCACTATGGAGATCTCTCTGTATGAACTACAAGTTCCAGCATGTCCCCATAGACCACTATGGAGATCTCTCTGTATGAACTACAAGTTCCAGCATGCCCCCATAGACCTCTATGGAGGATTTTGTGTATGAACTACAAGTCCCAGCATGCCCCCATAGACCTCTATGGAGGATTTTGTGTATGAACTACAAGTCCCAGCATGCCCCCATAGACCTCTATGGAGGATTCTCTCTGTATGAACTACAAGTCCCAGCAAGTCCTAATTTCGAAAAGATAAAAGGTTTTGATTTGGATTTGTCATGATTCACTGCTATAATCTGTGGAAATAAGCAAAGACAAACGAACACACACACACACACACACACACACACACACACAGAGATGCAGGGGGTAAAATGTGAGCAGAATGCTGATGGCAATCTTCTCATTCTTAGCTTTATTCTCCTTATGTCGTCACAGAATACACACCCATCAATCCCTCCCAATAACCCTTTACTCCACCCAGTTACCCTCCCATTCTGTTAATCCACATGGCAAAGTCTTTGTTTCATCATAAATGATAGGGGTCTCTCGATCAGAACTGCAAGGATGTAGTGAGGTGGGCTGGAAAGGGGCATGTCCAGGACAGGAGGAAGGATATTCGTTGGGAAATAGTTCCAGCAAATTGCCCATTTAGAAATCCATACACAGGAAACCAGCACGTTGCCTTTTAAGGGAAAAACAGTCCAGGCTACAAATTCCTTTTCCATCTCCAAAAGGCAGGATGTAGCAAAGTCACAATTTCCTCTTGAAATGATCAGGAATGCAGGGAAGAGTGAATTACAATGGGGGATGGGGAAGCTTCATTTGAAAAGTCCTCTGCTTCTTAATTTGGAAAACAGTTCTGCTTTTCACAAAACATCAAATCCCTTTAAAACAATCTCTGATAGAACTTATCAAGGAAAATAAGCAATATACTAAAGAAATATTACCGAAATACACTTTAATATTTCTAATCATAACATAAAATTTTCATTTTAGTTTCACGTCTATCACAGCCCCCCCTTGAAATGAATATTTTATCAGTTCATTCTCTTTGTTATTTCTTAACAGACAAGGACGGTAATGGAGGACATGGTCAATATAACAAAACATTATCATAACCAATACAAACAAAATTGCTATGCCTATTTGAGTACAAATGTGTTATCACCCAAAATATTGTCCGCAGGTGACATTCTAAATGCCCCCCTTGTTCACCTAATATCCTGTATAAGGCCATAATTTTATACAAAGTCATTTGTGAAGTGGCCTCTAGGTGTTCAGTAATATACTGGAATGCATCCTTGTTTATAGTTAACAAACCTCTATTGACCATAGCAACCATAATTGATCCAATCTACATTTACATTACTAAGTTAAATTTCATAAAAGCATCCGTTCCCACCAAATTACTATATTTCCCTTCATTAGCATTTTAATTTTATATTGGGCTCTGTCCTAAATATTTTATTTCCTAAAGAAACTTTATTACATTACACTAGTTTTCAGGACTGATCATGCAGCATGAATATTCTTGTCGCATGTCTGATTAAACAAACATAGCAGCCTTCAGCATAAACGAACATACAGAAGTTTCATTGTTCCCCTACATGGATCCAAATATAAGAGACCAATTATTCTTCCATTAATACATTCGTCAATCTGAAGCCTAGAAAGTGACATTTTAATCCATAAATCATCATCATCTGCATCATCTATCCATATTGTATTTTTATTTTTAAACTATTTTAACTGACTTTCTTAAGCTATGCAGATTAACACCATTATCATTCTCCTTAAAATAACACCCTTTAAGTAAGGTATTCTTCAAACCAAATGGTGCAAAAAACCCACAGTTTAGTAACATATGAGAGAAAGAAAGAATGAGAGAGAAAGAAAGAAAGAAAGAGCAAAAGAAAGAGAGAGAGAGAGAAAAAGAAAGAAAGGAAAAGAAAGAGAAAAATAATACTTTATTAATAAGGGCTTTCTTTCAGATCTTCTAATGATTGTGTACAAATTACCTTTTATTATTAAAGAAAGATTTACCCTCATAATACGCTTCCATAGTTTACTTAACATAAACTCTGATATTTATTTATTTTTCCCTTCAAACTAGGCAAAGTTGAGGATGTTTACACTGGGAGTCGGATTTCAAGCTAGCACTCACTCCTGTAAACCACCACAGCCTGTAACCTGATCTGCTGTTAATGACCTCTAAGGGAAAACATCTGTCCCCCCCCATGCTTGGAGCAGATTGTACAAGTTTTAGACCATATACAATCCAATCGAATTGCATCGTTTTTCTCATTTTTAACTCTTTTTCAAAAATTTTAAAACATATTTGGTTTGTACATCTGCCAAAAATCATGTACACCACATTATAACATGACATTCCTTAACTTCCAATAGCGACAAAAGATCGCTTAGAGGACAAATCTCATGAAATCCACTGACCAGTCCCTGCGCATGAACCGACCATTGTTTTCTACTGATAAAGTCACTCATAATTACTCACAATCTATATTTTATCAGAAATGTCATTTTATAATAACTTTTAACACTTGTTTATTTTTTTATTTTATTTTTACAATTTTTATAATAATATTTTTTATAAAGTTTTTTTAGATTGAACATAACTTTCATATTTTAATATTTTTCTCTGGGGAACCTTATAATAAACCAAACCCAAGTTTAGAATCTGTTGTAAACATTGCTCAAACCTCAACTTATTAATTCTTACAACCAGATCTGTAGGATTTCAGTTAAACATAAAATACCATGTTGTTTACCATTTACTGAATTGTATACAATTCTTCACACAATCTCAATCAACAATTTTCCCATTAAACCTTTGTTCTAATCCCATGCATGTTTTGACATGTCATAATACATTTTCAGTTGTTGGAGTAAACATATTCATAAACATTTACAGGCAGAATTAAACTTAATTATCTCATTAAAGAACTTCTTTACACTCTGACATTAATTAACTAATTACCCCATGTAACAAGGACCCCCCTTTGAGATATTCCAACCCACAAACCCCAGTTGTCACAATCCCATGTATTTGAAAAAAGATATATAATTTCATTCAGATTTGGGCGGCACAATCCATAATATCACTCATCTTCCAGAGAATATTTTCGAAGGAACCTCTTAATCATCACCCAGGGGATATTGGTAATTATCGGTACCTACATCAGGAATGCGAGAAAAAACTCGTACACGAATATTAGTTACCTATTTTCAAAAGCGGTCACATAATCATAGCTCATAACAATCTAATCTAGAGACTGTCTCAAACAAGATTTCAGAAAGGGATAATGTATTGAATGCTCCCCCCTTGGGGCCACTTACCCACTTAACCCTGAGGATGGCATGGCACAGCATGTGGAATAGAACCATTTAAATGTACTATGTAAAATGTTCTACTGTTCCAATGTGATACCCAGAATCTCCTCATCCCTCATTTGTGACTTGTGAACGCAGCTTCTGTAGTCATGAACGCCAGGATTTACACACTCTCTCTACCGCTTTTGGGCACCCCATGAGGTCAAGGCATTGAGGTTGGGGCACACAGGACAGCATATGAGCGGATTCTACCTTCAGGTAGGTCTGCCACTCCCATCTACATCATTCTCCTCCCTTACGTGTCTGTCCAGCGAAGTGGCATTGTAGTTACCCCCCCCTGGACAGACTAAGGAGGGCATGAAGAAGAAGGCCCGGGGGCCGGAGGGCACAGAATCCAGTATGGGCAGCGGGCAGCGGGCAGGAGGCGACACCATATGCGTTCAGAACGAGGCAAAGCCTTCAGCAGGGAAGAGCATCCGGGCAGGCCCATGCTTCCTCCAGCGGGGCATACAGTTGGGCAGAACGTGAGGGGAAAGAAGGGGCACGGCCTCAAGCAGTCGGGCGGGGCCCATGCTTCCAGCAGGCATCGTGGGCAGAACATGAGGGAAACGAAAAGACAATAACAGGCCCTGGGTATCACATTATAAATTTCAAAACTGGCAAAAAGCCCTCTATGTATCAAGTCAAAATACAGTGCATGGCATCGTCAGTGTAAGTGTAAGTGGGCAACCCAGATGGGACAGGTCCCCACAGAACACGCATTCAATCCATCCGATTAAAAGGATAAAAAAAAACGGGACGAAATAATTCACCTAAATTAATTCTCTGTAGAAGATTTTAACTGTAAAATAAAGACTTAACAATTGCTTATTATGTGCATCAAATGTCTGTTCCATATTTTTTAAACCTCAGGAGAAATATCCCATTATTTCTAGTTAAATCGAATTATCTGATAAATCAGCGTACAATGTAACAGGCATATTCAGACCAATTTTAATTGTACAGAAACAGTTGCAATATCCCAAGTCAACCTTTTGTTAAAAAAAAACTCTGTGTTACAAAAAAAACTGTCTCCTAGGTTGTCGTCCCTGGGGGGGAAGAGGGGGGCTATCCTCCAACTTGCAAATGTGGCAGAGCTCAGGGCGGGCAGGATGCAGGGGTCTGGACCTCCCACATTCCTCACACACCCAGTTCTATCCCCCCACCAGGGAGGGGGCAGGAGTATATATTATATCAGGGAGGCATCCCAGAAATATAAAAAAAAAACAGCAAAAATAATAATAAGAAGAATTCATTCACCACTTGCCAACAAGGAATTGGGAAAAGGGATCAATGAATTTCAATGGGAAGAAGAAAAAAAGGGTTGAAGAAAGGAGAAAGAAATAAGAAAGAAAGAGTTCGATTCCAGCACAGAGTTGAGAACCCAAACGAAAAGTGCATGCAAAGAAAGACACCATAAGTTATATGTTACAGACACAATGTACCATTAGACGCAATCAAATCACTTCTAGCACAGTCAGTACAATCAGCATGCTACATAGAGGGAGGGGAAGATAGGGGGCTGTGTAGTAGGCAGCAAAGAAAGGGTTGGCAAGGCAAGCTACAACAGAAGAGAGAGAGAGAGAGAGAGAGAGAGAGAGAGAGAGAGAGAGAGAGAGAGAGAGAGAGAGAGAAGGAAGGAAGGACTATGAAAAAGGGAGAAGAAAGAGGAGCTATGAAAAAGATGGCAGAGGGGGGAGGAGCTATGAAAAAAAAACGCGGCAAGGATTTGGAGAAGAAAGGGAGGAGCTAAGAAAAAGATGGCAGATGGGGGAGGAGCTATGAAAAAAGCGGCAAGTATTTGGAGAAGAAAGGGAGGAGCTAAGAAAAAGATGGCAGAGGGGGGAGGAGCTATGAAAAAAGAGCGGCAAGGATTTGGAGAAGAAAGGGAGGAGCTAAGAAAAAGATGGCAGATGGGGGAGGAGCTATGAAAAAAAACGGCAAGTATTTGGAGAAGAAAGGGAAGAGCTAAGAAAAAGATGGCAGAGGGGGGAGGAGCTATGAAAAAAAAGAGCGGCAAGGATTTGGAGAAGAAAGGGAGGAGCTAAGAAAAAGATGGCAGAGGGGGGAGGAGCTATGAAAAAAAAGAGCGGCAAGGATTTGGAGAAGAAAGGGAGGAGCTAAGAAGAAGATGGCGGAGGGGGGGGAAATCAGGAATCAAGGAAAAAGTAAAGACAAAGCAAGGAGAGAAGAAAATAAAAAAAAATAAAAATAAAAAATTCAACCTTCAGCCAGATATTAAAAACAGAAATCAATGTCAACAGCAGTTGATATATATATGACAAGAAATCCAGATATATCTATACTTATCAGAAACAAGTAATTGCTTAACCATGCGGTCCTTTCAGACTGGCAAGGAAAGGATTCGTTCTATTCCTGTACCAACACAGTGCTTTCCAGCAAAAACCCCATAAGCATATATATATATATAAAATTAACTAAGAAATGGAAAGGCACAAAAATGAAAAAGGTTTTCTGTTTAGACTGCAAAGAGTTAAGTATGCTATCTATTGCAAGGCTCAAAGTGAAATGGAATCCAGCTGTGACAAAAGGCATAAGGTTTCAGGTCACAAATTAGCACAGTTAGCAGAGCAAGAAGCCAGACACAGAATTTAGCAGCCTTTGTCCAGATAAAGGGTTAAGTAAGCTAGCTATTGCAAGCCAGCTGTAACAAAAGGCAGAAGTGTAAGGGAAAAAGCAATTTAAGACACACAAATGTACACAAATAGCCAGCTAGCAGAAGCCACACAAAAACGACCTCCTCCAGCTCAGCCCCCACCTTTCCTAGCACAGGGAAGTTCAGTAAACAAAAAAAAACCCCCGCGTTATTCAAAGCAAGGACAAAATGTGGAAAAGCTGACTCAATATCTCACCACAGACATACTCAAATAAACCCCAGAATCCCAGTTCCCCAATTAATCTAAACAAGGAGGTTTGGAATATTTTTTCACAAGCATAAAATAAAACAAACCCATATCTTCGCAGCCAACTTCCTTAGAGCTGTCCCAGGCTCAAATCCCAGCCAGCATGCACTCCCCGTGCACACAACCTTTATCACATCGGCTTAATCCGAGACGATGCACGACCAGTACCTTAACTTAGTAAGCCGATTTCACACACCCCTTACAGAACCACAAACAGACAGCAAACAACCCACAAGCTCACCCTTCTACTCACAGGCAGCAAACAACCCACAAGCTCACACCCTTACAGCATACAAACAGGCAAGAACCAAAAAAAAATTAATAGCAGTGAATCAGCACAAACCGGGGTTCGCTTCTGGACCAGAATTATACCATCTGTTTCAAAGGCTCGGAATTTGTAGACAAACTAGATGGGAATAGAGGCCGTCCAGCCTGTAACACGGTGTAAGGGAGCCAAAAAAAAACTCACACTTACCGTGTTTAGGGGTTCATGACGCCCCTTTCAATGGTAGACGGTCCCTCAATTCTCAGCCAGTTTCTTGTGCGTCCACAAAGTCTGTCCTTGAAGTCCAAAAGAAGCACGTTGAGCGTCAATTGATTTGGATTTGTCATGATTCACTGCTATAATCTGTGGAAATAAGCAAAGACAAACGAACACACACACACACACACACACACACACACACACACACAGAGATGCAGGGGGTAAAATGTGAGCAGAATGCTGATGGCAATCTTCTCATTCTTAGCTTTATTCTCCTTATGTCGTCACAGAATACACACCCATCAATCCCTCCCAATAACCCTTTACTCCACCCAGTTACCCTCCCATTCTGTTAATCCACATGGCAAAGTCTTTGTTTCATCATAAATGATAGGGGTCTCTCGATCAGAACTGCAAGGATGTAGTGAGGTGGGCTGGAAAGGGGCATGTCCAGGACAGGAGGAAGGATATTCGTTGGGAAATAGTTCCAGCAAATTGCCCATTTAGAAATCCATACACAGGAAACCAGCACGTTGCCTTTTAAGGGAAAAACAGTCCAGGCTACAAATTCCTTTTCCATCTCCAAAAGGCAGGATGTAGCAAAGTCACAATTTCCTCTTGAAATGATCAGGAATGCAGGGAAGAGTGAATTACAATGGGGGATGGGGAAGCTTCATTTGAAAAGTCCTCTGCTTCTTAATTTGGAAAACAGTTCTGCTTTTCACAAAACATCAAATCCCTTTAAAACAATCTCTGATAGAACTTATCAAGGAAAATAAGCAATATACTAAAGAAATATTACCGAAATACACTTTAATATTTCTAATCATAACATAAAATTTTCATTTTAGTTTCACGTCTATCACAGTTTGGGGGAAAAAATTGAATTTTTTTTTTTGGAAAAAAAAATAGAATTTTTAGAAAAAAAAAACAAATATTTCTGGTTCAAGACACAAGGCAGCGTTGTTGGGATATTTTTTGGGCAAAAGTGTATGGTGCGCGATCCGTGTAATGTAATAACCATGTGTACTTATACCGCGCAGATACCTCTATGGAGGATTTTGTGTATGAACTACAAGTCCCAGCATGCCCCCATAGACCTCTATGGAGGATTCTCTCTGTATGAACTACAAGTCCCAGCATGTCCTAATTTCGAAAAGATAAAAGGTTTGGGAAAAAAAATAGAATTTTTTTTTTTTGGAAAAAAAATTGAATTTTTGGGAAAAAAAAAAATGTTTCTGGTTCAAGACACAAGGCAGCGTTGTTGGGATATTTTTTGGGCAAAAGGTGTATGGTGCGCGATCCGTGTAGTGTAATAACCATGTGTACTTATACCGCGCAGATATCTCTGCGCTCATGTTTTTCTGTGAGTGTGGGAGGCAACCGGAGTGTATCCGGAGGAAACCCACGCTGACACAGGGAGAACCATGCAAACTCCAGGCATGTTTTTGTAGTCGGGACCCAGAATCGAACCTATGACCTTGTATATGCCAGGCGAGGGAGTTAACCGCTGCGCCACTGTGTCGCCCAGCATAGTGGATGAATTATCATGTATATGAGGAATATGTGAGAAGGCTATTTGTGGGAGGAGTCTGAGGGGTATGTCCCAGCATGTTCCCATAGACCTCTATGGAGATCTCTCTGTATGAACTACAAGTCCCAGCATGTCCCCATAGACCTCTATGGAGATCTGTCTGTATGAACTACAAGTCCCAGCATGTCCCCATAGACCTCTATGGAGATCTCTCTGTATGAACTACAAGTCCCAGCATGTCCCCATAGACCTCTATGGAGGATTCTCTCTGTATGAACTACAAGTCCCAGCATGCCCCATAGACCTCTATGGAGGATTTTGTGTATGAACTACAAGTCCCAGCATGTCCACATAGACCTCTATGGAGGATTCTTTGTGTATGAACTACAAGTCCCATCATGTCCCCATAGACCTATATGGAGGATTCTCTCTGTATGAACTACAAATCCCAGCATGTCCCCATAGACCACTATGGAGATCTCTCTGTATGAACTACAAGTCCCAGCATGTCCCCATAGACCACTATGGAGATATCTCTGTATGAACTACAAGTCCCAGCATGTCCCCATGGACCTCTATGGAGATCTCTCTGTATGAACTACAAGAGCCAGCATGTCCCCATAGACCTCTATGGAGATCTGTCTGTATGAACTACAAGTCCCAGCATGTCCCCATAGACCTCTATGGAGATCTCTCTGTATGAACTACAAGTCCCAGCATGTCCCCATAGACTACTATGGAGATCTCTCTGTATGAACTACAAGTTCCAGCATGCCCCCATAGACCTCTATGGAGGATTTT
Source organism: Rana temporaria (assembly GCF_905171775.1). NCBI lineage: Eukaryota > Metazoa > Chordata > Amphibia > Anura > Ranidae > Rana > Rana temporaria. Next base: position 13,318 of record NW_024404572.1, on the reverse strand, counting down.
GTGTATGAACTACAAGTCCCAGCATGCCCCCATAGACCTCTATGGAGGGTTTTGTGTATGAACTACAAGTCCCAGCATGCCCCCATAGACCTCTATGGAGGATTCTCTCTGTATGAACTACAAGTCCCAGCAAGTCCTAATTTCGAAAAGATAAAAGGTTTGGGGGAAAAAATTGAATTTTTTTTTTTTGGAAAAAAAAATAGAATTTTTAGAAAAAAAAAAACAAATATTTCTGGTTCAAGACACAAGGCAGCGTTGTTGGGATATTTTTTGGGCAAAAGTGTATGGTGCGCGATCCGTGTAATGTAATAACCATGTGTACTTATACCGCGCAGATACCTCTATGGAGGATTTTGTGTATGAACTACAAGTCCCAGCATGCCCCCATAGACCTCTATGGAGGATTCTCTCTGTATGAACTACAAGTCCCAGCATGTCCTAATTTCGAAAAGATAAAAGGTTTGGGAAAAAAAATAGAATTTTTTTTTTTTGGAAAAAAAATTGAATTTTTGGGAAAAAAAAAAATGTTTCTGGTTCAAGACACAAGGCAGCGTTGTTGGGATATTTTTTGGGCAAAAGGTGTATGGTGCGCGATCCGTGTAGTGTAATAACCATGTGTACTTATACCGCGCAGATATCTCTGCGCTCATGTTTTTCTGTGAGTGTGGGAGGCAACCGGAGTGTATCCGGAGGAAACCCACGCTGACACAGGGAGAACCATGCAAACTCCAGGCATGTTTTTGTAGTCGGGACCCAGAATCGAACCTATGACCTTGTATATGCCAGGCGAGGGAGTTAACCGCTGCGCCACTGTGTCGCCCAGCATAGTGGATGAATTATCGTGTATATGAGGAATATGTGAGAAGGCTATTTGTGGGAGGAGTCTGAGGGGTATGTCCCAGCATGTTCCCATAGACCTCTATGGAGATCTCTCTGTATGAACTACAAGTCCCAGCATGTCCCCATAGACCTCTATGGAGATCTCACTGTATGAACTACAAGTCCCAGCATGTCCCCATAGACTACTATGGAGATCTCTCTGTATGAACTACAAGTCCCAGCATGTCCCCATAGACCTCTATGGAGGATTCTCTCTGTATGAACTACAAGTCCCAGCATGCCCCATAGACCTCTATGGAGGATTTTGTGTATGAACTACAAGTCCCATCATGTCCACATAGACCTCTATGGAGGATTCTTTGTGTATGAACTACAAGTCCCATCATGTCCCCATAGACCTATATGGAGGATTCTCTCTGTATGAACTACAAATCCCAGCATGTCCCCATAGACCACTATGGAGATCTCTCTGTATGAACTACAAGTCCCAGCATGTCCCCATAGACCACTATGGAGATATCTCTGTATGAACTACAAGTCCCAGCATGTCCCCATGGACCTCTATGGAGATCTCTCTGTATGAACTACAAGTCCCAGCATGTCCCCATAGACCTCTATGGAGATCTGTCTGTATGAACTACAAGTCCCAGCATGTCCCCATAGACCTCTATGGAGATCTATCTGTATGAACTACAAGTCCCAGCATGTCCCCATAGACTACTATGGAGATCTCTCTGTATGAACTACAAGTTCCAGCATGCCCCCATAGACCTCTATGGAGGATTTTGTGTATGAACTACAAGTCCCAGCATGCCCCCATAGACCTCTATGGAGGGTTTTGTGTATGAACTACAAGTCCCAGCATGCCCCCATAGACCTCTATGGAGAATTCTCTCTGTATGAACTACAAGTCCCAGCAAGTCCTAATTTCGAAAAGATAAAAGGTTTGGGGGAAAAAATTGAATTTTTTTTTTTTGGAAAAAAAAATAGAATTTTTAGAAAAAAAAAAACAAATATTTCTGGTTCAAGACACAAGGCAGCGTTGTTGGGATATTTTTTGGGCAAAAGTGTATGGTGCGCGATCCGTGTAATGTAATAACCATGTGTACTTATACCGCGCAGATACCTCTATGGAGGATTTTGTGTATGAACTACAAGTCCCAGCATGCCCCCATAGACCTCTATGGAGGATTCTCTCTGTATGAACTACAAGTCCCAGCATGTCCTAATTTCGAAAAAATAAAAGGTTTGGGAAAAAAAATAGAATTTTTTTTTTTTGGAAAAAAAATTGAATTTTTGGGAAAAAAAAAAATGTTTCTGGTTCAAGACACAAGGCAGCGTTGTTGGGATATTTTTTGGGCAAAAGGTGTATGGTGCGCGATCCGTGTAGTGTAATAACCATGTGTACTTATACCGCGCAGATATCTCTGCGCTCATGTTTTTCTGTGAGTGTGGGAGGCAACCGGAGTGTATCCGGAGGAAACCCACGCTGACACAGGGAGAACCATGCAAACTCCAGGCATGTTTTTGTAGTCGGGACCCAGAATCGAACCTATGACCTTGTATATGCCAGGCGAGGGAGTTAACCGCTGCGCCACTGTGTCGCCCAGCATAGTGGATGAATTATCATGTATATGAGGAATATGTGAGAAGGCTATTTGTGGGAGGAGTCTGAGGGGTATGTCCCAGCATGTTCCCATAGACCTCTATGGAGATCTCTCTGTATGAACTACAAGTCCCAGCATGTCCCCATAGACCTCTATGGAGATCTGTCTGTATGAACTACAAGTCCCAGCATGTCCCCATAGACCTCTATGGAGATCTCTCTGTATGAACTACAAGTCCCAGCATGTCCCCATAGACCTCTATGGAGGATTCTCTCTGTATGAACTACAAGTCCCAGCATGTCCCCATAGACCTCTATGGAGATCTCTCTGTATGAACTACAAGTCCCAGCATGTCCCCATAGACCTCTATGGAGATCTCTCTGTATGAACTACAAGTCCCAGCATGCCCCATAGACCTCTATGGAGGATTTTGTGTATGAACTACAAGTCCCATCATGTCCACATAGACCTATATGGAGGATTCTCTGTGTATGAACTACAAGTCCCAGCATGTCCCCATAGACCTCTATGGAGATCTCTCTGTATGAACTACAAGTCCCAGCATGTCCCCATAGGCCTCTATGGAGATCTCTCTGTATGAACTACAAGTCCCAGCATGTCCCCATAGGCCTCTATGGAGGATTCTCTCTGTATGAACTACAAGTCCCAGCATGTTCCCATAGACCTCTATGGAGGATTCTCTCTGTATGAACTACAAGTCCCAGCATGTCCCCATAGACCTCTATGGAGATCTCTCTGTATGAACTACAAGTCCCAGCATGCCCCATAGACCTCTATGGAGATCTCTCTGTATGAACTACAAGTCCCAGCATGCCCCATAGACCTCTATGGAGGATTTTGTGTATTAACTACCAGTCCCAGCATGTCCACATAGACCTCTATGGAGGATTCTTTGTGTATGAACTACAAGTCCCATCATGTCCCCATAGACCTATATGGAGGATTCTCTCTGTATGAACTACAAATCCCAGCATGTCCCCATAGACCACTATGGAGATCTCTCTGTATGAACTACAAGTCCCAGCATGTCCCCATAGACCTCTATGGAGGATTCTCTCTGTATGAACTACAAGTCCCAGCATGTCCCCATAGACCACTATGGAGATCTCTCTGTATGAACTACAAGTCCCAGCATGTCCCCATAGACCACTATGGAGATCTCTCTGTATGAACTACAAGTCCCAGCATGTCCCCATAGACCTCTATGGAGGATTCTCTCTGTATGAACTACAAGTCCCAGCATGTCCCCATAGACCACTATGGAGATCTCTCTGTATGAACTACAAGTCCCAGCATGTTCCCATAGACCTCTATGGAGGATTCTCTGTGTATGAACTACAAGTCCCAGCATGTCCCCATAGACCACTATGGAGATCTCTCTGTATGAACTACAAATCCCAGCATGTCCCCATAGACCACTATGGAGATCTCTCTGTATGAACTACAAGTCCCAGCATGTTCCCATAGACCTCTATGGAGGATTCTCTGTGTATGAACTACAAGTCCCAGCATGTCCCCATAGACCACTATGGAGATCTCTCTGTATGAACTACAAGTCCCAGCATGTCCCCATAGACCTCTATGGAGATCTCTCTGTATGAACTACAAGTCCCAGCATGCCCCATAGACCTCTATGGAGATCTCTCTGTATGAACTACAAGTCCCAGCATGCCCCATAGACCTCTATGGAGGATTTTGTGTATGAACTACCAGTCCCAGCATGTCCACATAGACCTCTATGGAGGATTCTTTGTGTATGAACTACAAGTCCCATCATGTCCCCATAGACCTATATGGAGGATTCTCTCTGTATGAACTACAAATCCCAGCATGTCCCCATAGACCACTATGGAGATCTCTCTGTATGAACTACAAGTCCCAGCATGTCCCCTTAGACCTCTATGGAGATCTCTCTGTATGAACTACAAGTCCCAGCATGTCCCCATAGACCTCTATGGAGGATTCTCCCTGTATGAACTACAAGTCCCAGCATGTCCCCATAGACCACTATGGAGATCTCTCTGTATGAACTACAAATCCCAGCATGTCCCCATAGACCACTATGGAGATCTCTCTGTATGAACTACAAGTCCCAGCATGTCCCCATAGACCTCTATGGAGGATTCTCTCTGTATGAACTACAAGTCCCAGCATGTCCCCATAGACCACTATAGAGATCTCTCTGTATGAACTACAAGTCCCAGCATGTCCCCATAGACCACTATGGAGATCTCTCTGTATGAACTACAAGTTCCAGCATGCCCCCATAGACCTCTATGGAGGATTTTGTGTATGAACTACAAGTCCCAGCATGTCCCCATAGACCTCTATGGAGGATTCTCTCTGTATGAACTACAAGTCCCAGCATGCCCCATAGACCTCTATGGAGGATTTTGTGTATGAACTACAAGTCCCATCATGTCCACATAGACCTCTATGGAGGATTCTTTGTGTATGAACTACAAGTCCCAGCATGTCCCCATAGACCTCTATGGAGATCTCTCTGTATGAACTACAAGTCCCAGCATGTCCCCATAGACCTCTATGGAGATCTCTCTGTATGAACTACAAGTCCCAGCATGTCCCCATAGGCCTCTATGGAAATCTCTCTGTATGAACTACAAGTCCCAGCATGTCCCCATAGGCCTCTATGGAGATCTCTCTGTATGAACTACAAGTCCCAGCATGTCCCCATAGACCTCTATGGAGGATTCTCTCTGTATGAACTACAAGTCCCAGCATGTCCCCATAGACTATTATGGAGATATCTCTGTATGAACTACAAGTCCCAGCATGCCCCATAGACCTCTATGGAGGATTTTGTGTATTAACTACCAGTCCCAGCATGTCCACATAGACCTCTATGGAGGATTCTTTGTGTATGAACTACAAGTCCCAGCATGTCCCCATAGACCTCTATGGAGATCTCTCTGTATGAACTACAAGTCCCAGCATGTCCCCATAGACCTCTATGGAGGATTCTCTCTGTATGAACTACAAGTCCCAGCATGTCCCCATAGACCACTATGGAGATCTCTCTGTATGAACTACAAGTTCCAGCATGTCCCCATAGACCACTATGGAGATCTCTCTGTATGAACTACAAGTCCCAGCATGTCCCCATAGACCACTATGGAGATCTCTCTGTATGAACTACAAGTCCCAGCATGTCCCCAAAGACCACTATGGAGATCTCTCTGTATGAACTACAAGTTCCAGCATGTCCCCATAGACCACTATGGAGATCTCTCTGTATGAACTACAAGTTCCAGCATGCCCCCATAGACCTCTATGGAGGATTTTGTGTATGAACTACAAGTCCCAGCATGCCCCCATAGACCTCTATGGAGGATTTTGTGTATGAACTACAAGTCCCAGCATGCCCCCATAGACCTCTATGGAGGATTCTCTCTGTATGAACTACAAGTCCCAGCAAGTCCTAATTTCGAAAAGATAAAAGGTTTGGGGGAAAAAATTGAAATTTTTTTTTTTGGAAAAAAAAATAGAATTTTTAGAAAAAAAAAAACAAATATTTCTGGTTCAAGACACAAGGCAGCGTTGTTGGGATATTTTTTGGGCAAAAGTGTATGGTGCGCGATCCGTGTAATGTAATAACCATGTGTACTTATACCGCGCAGATACCTCTATGGAGGATTTTGTGTATGAACTACAAGTCCCAGCATGCCCCCATAGACCTCTATGGAGGATTCTCTCTGTATGAACTACAAGTCCCAGCATGTCCTAATTTCGAAAAGATAAAAGGTTTGGGAAAAAAAATAGAATTTTTTTTTTTTGGAAAAAAAATTGAATTTTTGGGAAAAAAAAAAATGTTTCTGGTTCAAGACACAAGGCAGCGTTGTTGGGATATTTTTTGGGCAAAAGGTGTATGGTGCGCGATCCGTGTAGTGTAATAACCATGTGTACTTATACCGCGCAGATATCTCTGCGCTCATGTTTTTCTGTGAGTGTGGGAGGCAACCGGAGTGTATCCGGAGGAAACCCACGCTGACACAGGGAGAACCATGCAAACTCCAGGCATGTTTTTGTAGTCGGGACCCAGAATCGAACCTATGACCTTGTATATGCCAGGCGAGGGAGTTAACCGCTGCGCCACTGTGTCGCCCAGCATAGTGGATGAATTATCATGTATATGAGGAATATGTGAGAAGGCTATTTGTGGGAGGAGTCTGAGGGGTATGTCCCAGCATGTTCCCATAGACCTCTATGGAGATCTCTCTGTATGAACTACAAGTCCCAGCATGTCCCCATAGACCTCTATGGAGATCTGTCTGTATGAACTACAAGTCCCAGCATGTCCCCATAGACCTCTATGGAGATCTCTCTGTATGAACTACAAGTCCCAGCATGTCCCCATAGACCTCTATGGAGGATTCTCTCTGTATGAACTACAAGTCCCAGCATGCCCCATAGACCTCTATGGAGGATTTTGTGTATGAACTACAAGTCCCATCATGTCCACATAGACCTCTATGGAGGATTCTTTGTGTATGAACTACAAGTCCCATCATGTCCCCATAGACCTATATGGAGGATTCTCTCTGTATGAACTACAAATCCCAGCATGTCCCCATAGACCACTATGGAGATCTCTCTGTATGAACTACAAGTCCCAGCATGTCCCCATAGACCACTATGGAGATATCTCTGTATGAACTACAAGTCCCAGCATGTCCCCATGGACCTCTATGGAGATCTCTCTGTATGAACTACAAGTCCCAGCATGTCCCCATAGACCTCTATGGAGATCTGTCTGTATGAACTACAAGTCCCAGCATGTCCCCATAGACCTCTATGGAGATCTCTCTGTATGAACTACAAGTCCCAGCATGTCCCCATAGACTACTATGGAGATCTCTCTGTATGAACTACAAGTTCCAGCATGCCCCCATAGACCTCTATGGAGGATTTTGTGTATGAACTACAAGTCCCAGCATGCCCCCATAGACCTCTATGGAGGGTTTTGTGTATGAACTACAAGTCCCAGCATGCCCCCATAGACCTCTATGGAGGATTCTCTCTGTATGAACTACAAGTCCCAGCAAGTCCTAATTTCGAAAAGATAAAAGGTTTGGGGGAAAAAATTGAATTTTTTTTTTTTGGAAAAAAAAATAGAATTTTTAGAAAAAAAAAAACAAATATTTCTGGTTCAAGACACAAGGCAGCGTTGTTGGGATATTTTTTGGGCAAAAGTGTATGGTGCGCGATCCGTGTAATGTAATAACCATGTGTACTTATACCGCGCAGATACCTCTATGGAGGATTTTGTGTATGAACTACAAGTCCCAGCATGCCCCCATAGACCTCTATGGAGGATTCTCTCTGTATGAACTACAAGTCCCAGCATGTCCTAATTTCGAAAAGATAAAAGGTTTGGGAAAAAAAATAGAATTTTTTTTTTTTGGAAAAAAAATTGAATTTTTGGGAAAAAAAAAATGTTTCTGGTTCAAGACACAAGGCAGCGTTGTTGGGATATTTTTTGGGCAAAAGGTGTATGGTGCGCGATCCGTGTAGTGTAATAACCATGTGTACTTATACCGCGCAGATATCTCTGCGCTCATGTTTTTCTGTGAGTGTGGGAGGCAACCGGAGTGTATCCGGAGGAAACCCACGCTGACACAGGGAGAACCATGCAAACTCCAGGCATGTTTTTGTAGTCGGGACCCAGAATCGAACCTATGACCTTGTATATGCCAGGCGAGGGAGTTAACCGCTGCGCCACTGTGTCGCCCAGCATAGTGGATGAATTATCATGTATATGAGGAATATGTGAGAAGGCTATTTGTGGGAGGAGTCTGAGGGGTATGTCCCAGCATGTTCCCATAGACCTCTATGGAGATCTCTCTGTATGAACTACAAGTCCCAGCATGTCCCCATAGACCTCTATGGAGATCTCTCTGTATGAACTACAAGTCCCAGCATGTCCCCATAGACCACTATGGAGATCTCTCTGTATGAACTACAAGTCCCAGCATGTCCCCATAGACCTCTATGGAGGATTCTCTCTGTATGAACTACAAGTCCCAGCATGCCCCATAGACCTCTATGGAGGATTTTGTGTATGAACTACAAGTCCCAGCATGTCCACATAGACCTCTATGGAGGATTCTTTGTGTATGAACTACAAGTCCCATCATGTCCCCATAGACCTATATGGAGGATTCTCTCTGTATGAACTACAAATCCCAGCATGTCCCCATAGACCACTATGGAGATCTCTCTGTATGAACTACAAGTCCCAGCATGTCCCCATAGACCACTATGGAGATCTCTCTGTATGAACTACAAGTCCCAGCATGTCCCCATAGACCTCTATGGAGATCTCTCTGTATGAACTACAAGTCCCAGCATGTCCCCATAGACCTCTATGGAGATCTGTCTGTATGAACTACAAGTCCCAGCATGTCCCCATAGACCTCTATGGAGATCTATCTGTATGAACTACAAGTCCCAGCATGTCCCCATAGACCACTATGGAGATCTCTCTGTATGAACTACAAGTCCCAGCATGCCCCCATAGACCTCTATGGAGATCTGTCTGTATGAACTACAAGTCCCAGCATGTCCCCATAGACCTCTATGGAGATCTCTCTGTATGAACTACAAGTCCCAGCATGTCCCCATAGACCTCTATGGAGATCTCTCTGTATGAACTACAAGTCCCAGCATGTCCCCATAGACTACTATGGAGATCTCTCTGTATGAACTACAAGTCCCAGCATGCCCCCATAGACCTCTATGGAGGATTTTGTGTATGAACTACAAGTCCCAGCATGCCCCCATAGACCTCTATGGAGGGTTTTGTGTATGAACTACAAGTCCCAGCATGCCCCCATAGACCTCTATGGAGGATTCTCTCTGTATGAACTACAAGTCCCAGCAAGTCCTAATTTCGAAAAGATAAAAGGTTTGGGGGAAAAAATTGAATTTTTTTTTTTGGAAAAAAAAATAGAATTTTTAGAAAAAAAAAAACAAATATTTCTGGTTCAAGACACAAGGCAGCGTTGTTGGGATATTTTTTGGGCAAAAGTGTATGGTGCGCGATCCGTGTAATGTAATAACCATGTGTACTTATACCGCGCAGATACCTCTATGGAGGATTTTGTGTATGAACTACAAGTCCCAGCATGCCCCCATAGACCTCTATGGAGGATTCTCTCTGTATGAACTACAAGTCCCAGCATGTCCTAATTTCGAAAAATAAAAGGTTTGGGAAAAAAAATAGAATTTTTTTTTTTTGGAAAAAAAATTGAATTTTTGGGAAAAAAAAAAATGTTTCTGGTTCAAGACACAAGGCAGCGTTGTTGGGATATTTTTTGGGCAAAAGGTGTATGGTGCGCGATCCGTGTAGTGTAATAACCATGTGTACTTATACCGCGCAGATATCTCTGCGCTCATGTTTTTCTGTGAGTGTGGGAGGCAACCGGAGTGTATCCGGAGGAAACCCACGCTGACACAGGGAGAACCATGCAAACTCCAGGCATGTTTTTGTAGTCGGGACCCAGAATCGAACCTATGACCTTGTATATGCCAGGCGAGGGAGTTAACCGCTGCGCCACTGTGTCGCCCAGCATAGTGGATGAATTATCATGTATATGAGGAATATGTGAGAAGGCTATTTGTGGGAGGAGTCTGAGGGGTATGTCCCAGCATGTTCCCATAGACCTCTATGGAGATCTCTCTGTATGAACTACAAGTCCCAGCATGTCCCCATAGACCTCTATGGAGATCTGTCTGTATGAACTACAAGTCCCAGCATGTCCCCATAGACCTCTATGGAGATCTCTCTGTATGAACTACAAGTCCCAGCATGTCCCCATAGACCTCTATGGAGGATTCTCTCTGTATGAACTACAAGTCCCAGCATGTCCCCATAGACCTCTATGGAGATCTCTCTGTATGAACTACAAGTCCCAGCATGTCCCCATAGACCTCTATGGAGATCTCTCTGTATGAACTACAAGTCCCAGCATGCCCCATAGACCTCTATGGAGGATTTTGTGTATGAACTACAAGTCCCATCATGTCCACATAGACCTCTATGGAGGATTCTCTGTGTATGAACTACAAGTCCCAGCATGTCCCCATAGACCTCTATGGAGATCTCTCTGTATGAACTACAAGTCCCAGCATGTCCCCATAGGCCTCTATGGAGATCTCTCTGTATGAACTACAAGTCCCAGCATGTCCCCATAGGCCTCTATGGAGGATTCTCTCTGTATGAACTACAAGTCCCAGCATGTCCCCATAGACCTCTATGGAGGATTCTCTCTGTATGAACTACAAGTCCCAGCATGTCCCCATAGACCTCTATGGAGATCTCTCTGTATGAACTACAAGTCCCAGCATGCCCCATAGACCTCTATGGAGATCTCTCTGTATGAACTACAAGTCCCAGCATGCCCCATAGACCTCTATGGAGGATTTTGTGTATGAACTACCAGTCCCAGCATGTCCACATAGACCTCTATGGAGGATTCTTTGTGTATGAACTACAAGTCCCATCATGTCCCCATAGACCTATATGGAGGATTCTCTCTGTATGAACTACAAATCCCAGCATGTCCCCATAGACCACTATGGAGATCTCTCTGTATGAACTACAAGTCCCAGCATGTCCCCATAGACCTCTATGGAGGATTCTCTCTGTATGAACTACAAGTCCCAGCATGTCCCCATAGACCACTATGGAGATCTCTCTGTATGAACTACAAGTCCCAGCATGTCCCCATAGACCACTATGGAGATCTCTCTGTATGAACTACAAGTCCCAGCATGTCCCCATAGACCTCTATGGAGGATTCTCTCTGTATGAACTACAAGTCCCAGCATGTCCCCATAGACCACTATGGAGATCTCTCTGTATGAACTACAAGTCCCAGCATGCCCCATAGACCTCTATGGAGGATTCTCTGTGTATGAACTACAAGTCCCAGCATGTCCCCATAGACCACTATGGAGATCTCTCTGTATGAACTACAAATCCCAGCATGTCCCCATAGACCACTATGGAGATCTCTCTGTATGAACTACAAGTCCCAGCATGCCCCATAGACCTCTATGGAGGATTCTCTCTGTATGAACTACAAGTCCCAGCATGTCCCCATAGACCACTATGGAGATCTCTCTGTATGAACTACAAGTCCCAGCATGTCCCCATAGACCTCTATGGAGATCTCTCTGTATGAACTACAAGTCCCAGCATGCCCCATAGACCTCTATGGAGATCTCTCTGTATGAACTACAAGTCCCAGCATGCCCCATAGACCTCTATGGAGGATTTTGTGTATTAACTACCAGTCCCAGCATGTCCACATAGACCTCTATGGAGGATTCTTTGTGTATGAACTACAAGTCCCATCATGTCCCCATAGACCTATATGGAGGATTCTCTCTGTATGAACTACAAATCCCAGCATGTCCCCATAGACCACTATGGAGATCTCTCTGTATGAACTACAAGTCCCAGCATGTCCCCATAGACCTCTATGGAGATCTCTCTGTATGAACTACAAGTCCCAGCATGTCCCCATAGACCTCTATGGAGGATTCTCCCTGTATGAACTACAAGTCCCAGCATGTCCCCATAGACCACTATGGAGATCTCTCTGTATGAACTACAAATCCCAGCATGTCCCCATAGACCACTATGGAGATCTCTCTGTATGAACTACAAGTCCCAGCATGTCCCCATAGACCTCTATGGAGGATTCTCTCTGTATGAACTACAAGTCCCAGCATGTCCCCATAGACCACTATGGAGATCTCTCTGTATGAACTACAAGTCCCAGCATGTCCCCATAGACCACTATGGAGATCTCTCTGTATGAACTACAAGTTCCAGCATGCCCCCATAGACCTCTATGGAGGATTTTGTGTATGAACTACAAGTCCCAGCATGTCCCCATAGACCTCTATGGAGGATTCTCTCTGTATGAACTACAAGTCCCAGCATGCCCCATAGACCTCTATGGAGGATTTTGTGTATGAACTACAAGTCCCATCATGTCCACATAGACCTCTATGGAGGATTCTTTGTGTATGAACTACAAGTCCCAGCATGTCCCCATAGACCTCTATGGAGATCTCTCTGTATGAACTACAAGTCCCAGCATGTCCCCATAGACCTCTATGGAGATCTCTCTGTATGAACTACAAGTCCCAGCATGTCCCCATAGGCCTCTATGGAGATCTCTCTGTATGAACTACAAGTCCCAGCATGTCCCCATAGGCCTCTATGGAGATCTCTCTGTATGAACTACAAGTCCCAGCATGTCCCCATAGACCTCTATGGAGGATTCTCTCTGTATGAACTACAAGTCCCAGCATGTCCCCATAGACCTCTATGGAGATCTCTCTGTATGAACTACAAGTCCCAGCATGCCCCATAGACCTCTATGGAGGATTTTGTGTATGAACTACAAGTCCCAGCATGTCCACATAGACCTCTATGGAGGATTCTTTGTGTATGAACTACAAGTCCCAGCATGTCCCCATAGACCTCTATGGAGATCTCTCTGTATGAACTACAAGTCCCAGCATGTCCCCATAGACCTCTATGGAGGATTCTCTCTGTATGAACTACAAGTCCCAGCATGTCCCCATAGACCACTATGGAGATCTCTCTGTATGAACTACAAGTCCCAGCATGTCCCCATAGACCACTATGGAGATCTCTCTGTATGAACTACAAGTCCCAGCATGTCCCCATAGACCACTATGGAGATCTCTCTGTATGAACTACAAGTCCCAGCATGTCCCCAAAGACCACTATGGAGATCTCTCTGTATGAACTACAAGTTCCCAGCATGTCCCCATAGACCACTATGGAG
>NW_024404571.1:0-79529 GCF_905171775.1 Rana temporaria | reverse complement strand
CACCCACCATTCCCACCCTTCCCACCCTCCCTTCCCATCCTTCCCACCAACCCTTCCCACCCTTCCCACCCACCTTTCCCATCCTTCCCTCCCTTCCCACCCATCCTTCCCACCAACCCTTCCCATCCTTCCCACCCACCTTTCTCACCCTCCCTTCCCACCCACCTTTCCCACCCTCCCTTCCCATCCACCCTTCCCACCCATCCTTCCCATCCTCCCTTCCCACCCATCCTTCCCACCCCCCTTCCCATCCTTCCCACCCACCTTTCCCACCCACCCTTCCCACCCATCCTTCCCACCCACCCTTCCCACCCACCCTTCCCATCCTTCCCACCCACCTTTCCCACCCTCCCTTCCCATCCACCCTTCCCACCCATCCTTCCCATCCTCCCTTCCCACCCATCCTTCCCACCCCCCTTCCCATCCTTCCCACCCACCTTTCCCACCCACCCTTCTCACCCATCCTTCTCACCCACCCTTCCCATCCACCCTTCCCGCCCTTCCCACCCACCCTTCCCATCCTCCCTTCCCACCCACCCTTCCCATCCTTCCCACCAACCCTTCCCATCCTCCCTTCCCACCCACCTTTCCCACCCTCCCTTCCCATCCACCCTTCCCATCCATCCTTCCCACCTACCCTTCCCACCTACCCTTCCCACCCATCCTTCCCACCCACCCACCTTTCCCACCCTCCCTTCCCATCCACGCTTCCCTCCCATCCTTCCCACCTACCCTTCCCACCCTTCCCACCCATCCTTCCCACCCACCTTTCCCACCCACCCTTCCCATCCTTCCCATCCTTCCCACCCACCCTTCCCTCCTTTCCCATCCTTCCCACCCACCCTTCCAATCCTCCCTTCCCACCCACCCTTCCCATCCTTCCCACCCACCCTTCCCTCCTTTCCCATCCTTCCCACCCACCCTTCCAATCCTCCCTTCCCACCCTTCCAATCCTCCCTTCCCATCCACCCTTCCCATCCTTCCCACCCACCCTTCCCTCCTTTCCCATCCTTCCCACCCACCCTTCCAATCCTCCCTTCCCACCCTTCCAATCCTCCCTTCCCATCCTTCCCATCCACCCTTCCCTCCTTTCCCATCCTTCCCACCCACCCTTCCAATCCTCCCTTCCCACCCACCCTTCCCATCCTTCCCACCCACCTTTCCCACCCTCCCTTCCCACCCACCCGTCCCACCTACCCTTCTCATCCTTCCCACCCTTCCCATCCTTCCCACCCACCCTTCCCATCCTTCCCACCCACCCTTTTCATCCTTCCCACCCACCCCTCCCATCCTTCCCACCCTTCTCATCCTTCCCACAGTCCCTCTTCAGATGAATGACGTCCCATGGTGGGGGGTAGACAGTCCCTCTTCAGTCCCTCCTCTGGCTTTTCATTAAGTAGAAGAAAGCTGGGTGGTGATTGGCTGTAATCGGATCCTCGGGGTGTAATGGAATCTGGCCGTAGTGTCGGCTCCGGGGGGCGTCCTCTCCCCTCCCCCTCCTCTCCCACCTGAGGTCTCTACCTGTCCTCTGCTGGAGCCTCACAGTTCAGGTGAGTCAGACTCCGGAGGATGGACCTTCTCGTCACCGTCCTGCTCCTCATCCTGGTGATTCCGGCTCATCGGGTCACAGCAGGTGAGTGAAGTGTGAGCTGTGTGCCCGAGGAGCCGAGATCTCCGCTCAATATTCATTTCTCTTCCAGATCTCCTCTCTCAGGATCCTCGTCCTTCTTCCAGTGTTCCTGCCGACAGGTGAGTCCTCCTCATGTCTGACTCCTCTTCCCTGACTCCTCGTCTCTGACTCCTCTTCTCTGACTCCTCGTCTCTGACTCCTCGGCTCTGACTCCTCGTCCCTGACTCCTCTTCCCTGACTCCTCGTCTCTGACTCCTCATCTCTGACTCCTCATCTCTGACTCCTCGGCTCTGACTCCTCATCTCTGACTCCTCTTCCCTGACTCCTCGTCTCTGACTCCTCATCTCTGACTCCTCATCTCTGACTCCTCTTCCCTGACTCCTCGTCTCTGACTCCTCATCTCTGACTCCTCATCCCTGACTCCTCATCCCTGACTCCTCATCCCTGACTCCTCTTCTCTGACTCCTCGCCTCTGACTCCTCGCCTCTGACTCCTCTTCCCTGACTCCTCGTCTCTGACTCCTCTTCCCTGACTCCTCATGTCTCACTCCTCTTTCCTGACTCGTCATCTCTGACTCCTCTTCCCTGACTCCTCGTCCCTGACTCCTCGTCTCTGACTCCTCATCTCTGACTCCTCTTCCCTGACTCCTCATCTCTGACTCCTCTTCCCTGACTCCTCTTCCCTGACTCCTCTTCCCTGACTCCTCGTCTCTGACTCCTCATCTCTGACTCCTCTTCCCTGACTCCTCATCTCTGACTCCTCTTCCCTGACTCCTCTTCCCTGACTCCTCGTCCCTGACTCGTCATCTCTGACTCCTCTTCCCTGACTCCTCGTCTCTGACTCCTCGTCCCTGACTCCTCGTCTCTGACTCCTCATCTCTGACTCCTCGTCCCTGACACACCCCGCACACCCCTACCCCGCACCCCACACACACCGCACACCCCGCACCCCACACACCCACACACCACACCCCGCACAGCACCCCCCGCACACCCACACGCGGCACACCCCGCACCCCACACACCCACACACCCACACACCACACCCCGCACACCACACCCCACACACCACACCCCGCACACCCACACACCACACCCCGCACAGCACCCCCCGCACACCCACACACCGCACACGCGGCACACCCCGCACCCCACACACCCACACACCACACCCCGCACCCCACACACCCACACACCACACCCCGCACAGCACCCCCCGCACACCCACACACCGCACACGCGGCACACCCACACACCACACCCCGCACACCCACACACCGCACCCCCCGCACACCCACACACCACACCCCGCACACCCACACACCACACCCCGCACACCACACCCCGCACACCCCGCACACCCACACCCCGCACACCACACCCCGCACACCCACACACCCACACCCCGCACACCCACACCCCGCACACCCACACCCCGCACACCACACCCCGCACACCCACACCCCGCACACCCACACCCGCACACCCGCCTCTCCACCTCTACGCCTGACTTTGGAAATATTCATGTGGCCGTCTTATGAGGTTCAGTGATTGTCGGGATTTCCTGCCATCTCCAGTATTGATTGTGATTGGTCAGATAATTGAGGTGAAATCTTTGATTTGTGTAGATTGAGGAGAACCCCCCCCACCCTGCGTTCCCCGGAGTCCTTAGTAGTCAGTCCTGGTGGAGCTCCATGGACTGGGCCTGGTCCCCGTATAGTGAGGACTGGTCCCCATATAGTGAGGACTGGTCCCCGTATAGTGAGGACTGGTCCCCGTATAGTGAGGACTGGTCCCCGTATAGTGAGGACTGGTCCCCGTATAGTGAGGACTGGTCCCCGTATAGTGAGGACTGGTCCCCGTATAGTGAGGACTGGTCCCCGTATAGTGAGGACTGGTCCCCGTATAGTGAGGACTGGTCCCCGTATAGTGAGGACTGGTCCCTGTATAGTGAGGACTGGTCCCTGTATAGTGAGGACTGGTCCCCGTATAGTGAGGACTGGTCCCCGTAATGTGAGGACTGGTCCCCGTATAGTGAGGTCTGGTCCCCGTAATGTGAGGACTGGTCCCCGTAATGTGAGGACTGGTCCCCGTATAGTGAGGACTGGAGTGAGGACTGGTCCCCGTATAGTGAGGACTGGTCCCTGTATAGTGAGGACTGGTCCCTGTATAGTGAGCACTGGTCCCCGTATAGTGAGCACTGGTCCCTGTATAGTGAGGTCTGGTCCCCGTATAGTGAGGACTGGTCCCCGTATAGTGAGGACTGGTCCCCGTATAGTGAGCACTGGTCCCCGTATAGTGAGGACTGGTCCCCGTAATGTGAGGACTGGTCCCCGTAATGTGAGGACTGGTCCCCGTACAGTGAGGACTGGTCCCCGTAATGTGAGGACTGGTCCCCGTATAGTGAGGACTGGTCCCCGTATAGTGAGGACTGGTCCCCGTATAGTGAGGACTGGTCCCCGTATAGTGAGCACTGGTCCCCGTATAGTGAGGACTGGTCCCCGTAATGTGAGGACTGGTCCCCGTAATGTGAGGACTGGTCCCCGTACAGTGAGGACTGGTCCCCGTAATGTGAGGACTGGTCCCCGTATAGTGAGGACTGGTCCCCGTATAGTGAGGACTGGTCCCCGTAATGTGAGGACTGGTCCCCGTATAGTGAGGACTGGTCCCCGTGACATTCTTTCTCCGGAGTATAAATGACATTCCTCGGCATAGGATGTGTTCTGCATGAGCGGCGCTGGGTGCGGATTACCGGCACAGAACAGACTGAGCTTTGTTCTCCTCCCCCCAGGAACAAGAGCCGAGCCGTCCTTCAGAAAGTGGATCCCACGTCCCAAGGAGCTCAGGTAAGGAGATCCCCGAAGGGAGGTGACACCAAATCTATACATTACAGAGCGCGGCCTCAGCCGGACCCCGGGCTCTCCCTCAGCCGGACCCCGGGCTCTCCCTCAGCCGGACCCCGGGCTCTCCCTCACCCCAGGGCTCTCCCTCAGCCGGACCCCCGGGCTCTCCCTCAGCCGGACCCCGGGCTCTCCCTCACCCGGACCCCGGGCTCTCCCTAAGCCGGACCCCGGGCTCTCCCTCAGCCGGACCCCGAGCTCTCCCTCAGCCGGACCCCGGGCTCTCCCTCAGCCGGACCCCGGGCTCTCCCTCAGCCGGACCCCGGGCTCTCCCTCAGCCGGACCCCGGGCTCTCCCTCACCCGGACCCCGGGCTCTCCCTCACCCGGACCCCGAGCTCTCCCTCAGCCGGACCCCGGGCTCTCCCTCACCCGGACCCCGGGCTCTCCCTAAGCCGGACCCCGGGCTCTCCCTCAGCCGGATCCCGGGCTCTCCCTCAGCCGAACCCCGGGCTCTCCCTCAGCCGGATCCCGGGCTCTCCCTCAGCCGAACCCCGGGCTCTCCCTCAGCCGGATCCCGGGCTCTCCCTCAGCCGGACCCCGAGCTCTCCCTCAGCCGGACCCCGGGCTCTCCCTCAGCCGGACCCCGGGCTCTCCCTCAGCCGGACCCCGGGCTCTCCCTCACCCCGGGGCTCTCCCTCAGCCGGACCCCGAGCTCTCCCTCACCCCGGGGCTCTCCCTCAGCCGGACCCCGGGCTCTCCCTCACCCGGACCCCGGGCTCTCCCTCAGCCGGACCCCGAGCTCTCCCTCACCCCGGGGCTCTCACTCACCCGGACCCCGGGCTCTCCCTCAGCCGGACCCCGGGCTCTCCCTCAGCCGGACCCCGAGCTCTCCCTCACCCCGGGGCTCTCCCTCAGCCGGACCCCGGGGCTCTCCCTCAGCCGGCCCCCACGGGCTCTCCCTCAGCCGGACCCCGGGGCTCTCCCTCAGCCGGACCCCGGGGCTCTCCCTCAGCCGGACCCCGGGGCTCTCCCTCAGCCGGACCCCGGGCTCTCCCTCAGCCGGACCCCGAGCTCTCCCTCACCAGGACCCCGGGCTCTCCCACGCCAAGCCGGTAATAGCAGCCGAGGGGAATGACAGCTGCAATCTCTGCTGCTATCATTTCATGTTCTACAAGCTCCGCCGCCTCACCTCAACGCTCCGATTCCCGGAAAACACAAATCTGCCTTGTAGAGTGCCAGGAAAAGGTTTCCGAACCCAAAGATTCCCACAACGCCATTTATTCCTCAATCTGGGATAATACAACCCCCCCATCCCAAAAATTCCATGTATTCCTCAATCTGGGATAATACAACCCCCCCATCCCAAAAATTCCATGTATTCCTCAATCTGGGATAATACAACCCCCCCATCCCAAAAATTCCATGTATTCCTCAATCTGGACACCTCCAGTCACCTCTACCTGGTCCACCCTCCAGATAATCTTCTCTTTAGTGATTGATGAGTGTTGGTTGGATGGTGGGTGTTGGATGGTAGGGGTTGGTGGGTGTTGGTTGGTGGGTGTTTGTTGGTGGGTGTTGGTTGGTTGGTGGGTGTTGGATGGCAGGTGTTGGTTGGTTGGTAGGAGTTGGTGGGTGTTGGTTGGTGGTTGTTGCATGGTGGGTGTTGGTTGGTGGGTGTTGGATGGTGTTTGTTGGTGGGTGTTGGTAGGTGTTGGCAGGTGTTGGTGGGTGTTGGTCGGCGGGTGTTTTGGATGGTAGGTGTTGGATGGTAGGTGTTGTTTGGTGGGTGTTGGTTGGCAGGTGTTGGTTGGTTGGTGGGTGTTGGGTGTTGGTTGGTGGGTGTTGGATGGTGGGTGTTGGTTGGTGGGTGTTGGTTGGTAGGTGTGGTGGGTGTTGGTGGGTGTTGGTTGGTGTTGGTGTTGGTGGGTGTTGGTTGGCGGGTGTTGGTTGGTGTTGGTGGGTGTTGGATGGTTGGTGTTGGTTGATGGGTGTTGGTTGGTAGGTGGTGGTGGGTGTTGGTTGGTAGGTGTTGGTTGGTAGGTGTTGGATGGTGGGTGTTGGTTGGTGGGTGTTGGTTGGTAGGTGTGGTGGGTGTTGGTTGGTGTTGGTGGGTGTTGGTTGGTGTTGGTGTTGGTGGGTGTTGGTTGGCGGGTGTTGGTTGGTGTTGGTGGGTGTTGGATGGTTGGTGTTGGTTGATGGGTGTTGGTTGGTAGGTGGTGGTGGGTGTTGGGTGTTGGTTGGTGGTTGTTGCATGGTGGGTGTTGGTTGGTGGGTGTTGGATGGTGTTTGTTGGTGGGTGTTGGTAGGTGTTGGCAGGTGTTGGTTGGTAGGTGTTGGTGGGTGTTGGTCGGCGGGTGTTTTGGATGGTAGGTGTTGGATGGTAGGTGTTGTTTGGTGGGTGTTGGTTGGCAGGTGTTGGTTGGTTGGTGGGTGTTGGGTGTTGGTTGGTGGGTGTTGGATGGTGGGTGTTGGTTGGTGGGTGTTGGTGGGTGTTGGTGGGTGTTGGTTGGTGTTGGTGTTGGTGGGTGTTGGTTGGCGGGTGTTGGTTGGTGTTGGTGGGTGTTGGATGGTTGGTGTTGGTTGATGGGTGTTGGTTGGTAGGTGGTGGTGGGTGTTGGTTGGTAGGTGTTGGTTGGTAGGTGTTGGATGGTGGGTGTTGGTTGGTGGGTGTTGGTTGGTAGGTGTGGTGGGTGTTGGTTGGTGTTGGTGGGTGTTGGTTGGTGTTGGTGTTGGTGGGTGTTGGTTGGCGGGTGTTGGTTGGTGTTGGTGGGTGTTGGATGGTTGGTGTTGGTTGATGGGTGTTGGTTGGTAGGTGGTGGTGGGTGTTGGTTGGTAGGTGTTGGTTGGTAGGTGTTGGATGGTGGGTGTTGGTTGGTGGGTGTTGGTTGGTAGGTGTGGTGGGTGTTGGTTGGTGTTGGTGGGTGTTGGTTGGTGTTGGTGTTGGTGGGTGTTGGTTGGCGGGTGTTGGTTGGTGTTGGTGGGTGTTGGATGGTTGGTGTTGGTTGATGGGTGTTGGTTGGTAGGTGGTGGTGGGTGTTGGTTGGTAGGTGTTGGTTGGTAGGTGTTTGATTGGTGGGTGTTGGTGGGTATTGGTAGGTGTTGGTTGGTGGGTATCGGTGGGTGTTGGTTATCGGTGGGTGTTGGTTGGTGGGTATCGGTAGGTGTTGGTTGGTGGGTGTCGGTGGCACCATAGAAATGGAAGTATTCCCATCAGGGGGTGTTGGTTGGTGGGTGTTGGTTGGTGGGTATCGGTGGGTGTTGGTTGGTGGGTGTTGGTGGGTATCGGTGGGTGTTGGTGGGTATCGGTGGGTGTTGGTTGGTGGGTATCGGTGGCACCATAGAAATGGAAGTATTCCCATCAGGGGGGTGTTGGTTGGTAGGTGTTGGTTGGTGGGTATCGGTAGGTGTTGGTTGATGGGTTACGGTGGGTGTCGGTGGCACCATAGAAATGGAAGTATTCCCATCAGGTGGGTGTTGGTTGGTGGGTATCGGTGGGTGTTGGTGGGTATCGGTGGGTGTTGGTGGGTATCGGTGGGTGTTGGTTGGTGGGTATCGGTGAGTGTTGGTGGGTATCGGTGGGTGTTGGTTGGTGGGTATCGGTGGGTGTCGGTGGCACCATAGAAATGGAAGTATTCCCATCAGGGGGTGTTGGTTGGTGGGTATCGGTGGGTGTTGGTGGGTATCGGTGGGTGTCGGTGGCACCATAGAAATGGAAGTATTCCCATCAGGTGGGTGTTGGTTGGTGGGTATCGGTGGGTGTTGGTTGGTGGGTATCGGTGGGTGTTGGTGGGTATCGGTGGGTGTTGGTTGGTGGGTATCGGTGGCACCATAGAAATGGAAGTATTCCCATCAGGTGGGTGTTGGTTGGTGGGTATCGGTGGGTGTTGGCCGGTGGGTGTTGGTTGGTGGGTATCGGTAGGTGTTGGTTGATGGGTTACGGTGGGTGTCGGTGGCACCATAGAAATGGAAGTATTCCCATCAGGTGGGTGTTGGTTGGTGGGTATCGGTGGGTGTTGGTGGGTATCGGTGGGTGTTGGTGGGTATCGGTGGGTGTTGGTTGGTGGGTATCGGTGAGTGTTGGTGGGTATCGGTGGGTGTTGGTTGGTGGGTATCGGTGGGTGTCGGTGGCACCATAGAAATGGAAGTATTCCCATCAGGGGGTGTTGGTTGGTGGGTGTTGGTTGGTGGGTATCGGTGGGTGTTGGTGGGTATCGGTGGGTGTCGGTGGCACCATAGAAATGGAAGTATTCCCATCAGGTGGGTGTTGGTTGGTGGGTATCGGTGGGTGTTGGTTGGTGGGTATCGGTGGGTGTTGGTGGGTATCGGTGGGTGTTGGTTGGTGGGTATCGGTGGCACCATAGAAATGGAAGTATTCCCATCAGGGGGGTGTTGGTTGGTGGGTATCGGTGGGTGTTGGTTGGTGGGTGTCGGTGGCACCATAGAAATGGAAGTATTCCCCTCAGGGGGTGTTTGTTGCGCTCGGCGGTGTTTCTAATCGTTCTCCTTCGCCGGGAATAATGCAGAAGAAAGGGGGTGACCCCCGGGGGCTGAACTCGGATCCTCTCCTCCCGGGGACACTCTCTGGATCTGTTTTCAGTCTCACAAAGGAGAAAGTTCTTTTCCAATTAGAGTTGGGCAGTGTGCCAGGCGCTGCGCTCTGCCATCTTCCCTCCGGCAAGCCTTTCATCCTCCTCTGTGGCTCCCGCTGGCAAATCTCGGAGAACATTCTGTAGCTTGTTGTCATTTCTTATCTCTATGATTGGCCCAAATATTTCCCCCCGTGTCTCTGAGTGGATCTGCCGCTCCCTAAGTGCAGGATAATTGGGACCCCCCCCCCGTCTATATAGTTCTATGGTGGGCCACCAATACCATTTCCTGGCTGGGTTCAAAGGTCACCCTGGACGCTCACCCATTGGGGGTCACATTGTACTTCCAGCCTTCACATCACAGGAGACTTAGATGGATGGGGAAGGGGAGGGATAGATGGATGAATGGATGGCAGCTCACCCGGGGGCCCGCCCTCTGGCGGATCACTCGGGGGCCCGTCCTCTGGCGGATCACTCGGGGGCCGGTCCTCTGGCGGATCACTCGGGGGCCGGTCCTCTGGCGGATCACTCGGGGGCCGGTCCTCTGGCGGATCACTCGGGGGCCGGTCCTCTGGCGGCTCACCCGGGGGCCCGTCCTCTGGCGGATCACTCGGGGGCCCGTCCTCTGGCGGATCACTCGGGGGCCCGTCCTCTGGCGGCTCACCCGGGGGCCTGTCCTCTGGCGGATCACCCGGGAGCCCGTCCTCTGGCGGATCACTCGGGGGCCCGTCCTCTGGCGGCTCACCCGGGGGCCCGTCCTCTGGCGGATCACTCGGGGGCCCGTCCTCTGGCGGATCACTCGGGGGCCCGTCCTCTGGCGGCTCACCCGGGGGCCTGTCCTCTGGCGGATCACTCGGGGGCCCGTCCTCTGGCGGATCACTCGGGGGCCCGTCCTCTGGCGGCTCACCCGGGGGCCCGTCCTCTGGTGGATCACTCGGGGGCCGGTCCTCTGGCGGATCACCCGGGGGCCCGTCCTCTGGCGGATCACCCGGGGGCCCGTCCTCTGGCGGATCACCCGGGGGCCCGTCCTCTGGCGGATCACCCGGGGGCCCGTCCTCTGGCGGATCACCCGGGGGCCCGTCCTCTGACAGATCACCCGGGGGCCCGTCCTCTGGCGGCTCACCCGGGGGCCCCTCCTCTGCCGGTGGCTGACGGCCTCCTTCCTCTAGCAGTCAGAGGAGAAGGAAGAATATTTGCGATCTTGATGATTAGATGGAGAAAAGTCTGATGATCTCTCTTCTCTCTCCAGGAATCAGAAGTGTACAGAGCGGCGGCGGCGGAGAGGAAAGCACCGCGGGTGAAGTGCGGTAAGATAAATTGGAAGCATCTCCTGCCCAGAGATTGCCCCCCCTCCCCCAACAGGCCCAGGAAGGCCGAGAACAAGAGGAGAGTCTGAGGAGGTTGTCTCTTGCTACAAGACAGGTCCTCTCCCCTCCCCCTCCCCGTCCGGCAGCGCCCTTTATTAAAGTGCAGATAATATACATGAGGGGTCATCTCTGGAAATGTCACCGAGCGCTGTCATCGGCCTTTTCTGATTAATAAACTCATAAAAGAGTCACATGATACGTCTTCTGCCAATTCCTCCCTAATGAAAGTCGCCTTTTCAAAGGTTTAATTCCCAGACCTGCGACCCGCGTCCCCGGGAGACGGGGGGCCACGTTCCGGGTCACTTCACCGTTCCCGGGAGACGAGGGCCACGTTCCGGGTCACTTCACCATTTATCAATTCCTCCCCCATCAAAGGAACCGCCCTGCACCTGCCAGGTGTCCTCAGCACTTCAATCATCTCACAGAAAGCAAATCTATTCCTAGAATTAGGATTCCTGGAATAGGTGTGTGTGGCCCTCAGTAGCAGGAATGTGGCCCCCGGCATGCACTCTGCACAGTTTTTCTGCTAAAAACAAAGAGTGGTGGCGATGGAGTGCCCCCTCATGGTGGTGGTGAAGTGCCCCCTCATGTCTGTTGTCCCCTTATGCTCTCATGTCCAGTGTACCTTCTTGTCCCCTCATGTTTCTTGTGTCTCCTCATGTGTGATGTCCTCTCATCTCCTCTCGTCTGGTGTCTTCTTTTGTCTTCTCATGTCCATTGTCTCCTTGTGTCCCCTCATGTTATCTCATGTCCCCTCATGTTTCTTGTGTCCCCTCATGTTTCTTGTGTCCCCTCATGTTATCTCATGTCCCCTCATGTTTCTCGTGTCCCCTCATGTTATCTCATGTCCCCTCATGTTTCTCGTGTCCCCTCATGTTATCTCATGTCCCCTCATGTTTTTCGTGTCCCCTCATGTTATCTCATGTCCCCTCATGTTTCTCGTGTCCCCTCATGTTATCTCATGTCCCCTCATGTTTCTTGTGTCCCCTCATGTTTCTTGTGTCCCCTCATGTTTCTTGTGTCCCCTCATGTTATCTCATGTCCCCTCATGTTTCTCGTGTCCCCTCATGTTATCTCATGTCCCCTCATGTTATCTCATGTCCCCTCATGTTTCTCGTGTCCCCTCATGTTATCTCATGTCCCCTCATGTTTTTCGTGTCCCCTCATGTTATCTCATGTCCCCTCATGTTTCTCGTGTCCCCTCATGTTATCTCATGTCCCCTCATGTTTCTCGTGTCCCCTCATGTTATCTCATGTCCCCTCATGTTTCTTGTGTCCCCTCATGTTTCTTGTGTCCCCTCATGTTATCTCATGTCCCCTCATGCTTCTCGTGTCCCCTCATGTTATCTCATGTCCCCTCATGTTATCTCATGTCCCCTCATGTTTCTCGTGTCCCCTCATGTTATCTCATGTCCCCTCATGTTTCTCGTGTCCCCTCATGTTATCTCATGTCCCCTCATGTTATCTCATGTCCCCTCATGTTATCTCATGTCCCCTCATGCTTCTCGTGTCCTCTCATGTTATCTCATGTCCCCTCATGTTTCTTGTGTCCCCTCATGTTTCTTGTGTCCCCTCATGTTATCTCATGTCCCCTCATGTTTCTTGTGTCCCCTCATGCTTCTCGTGTCCCCTCATGCTTCTCGTGTCCCCTCATGTTTCTCGTGTCCCCTCATGCTTCTCGTGTCCCCTCATGTTATCTCATGTCCCCTCATGTTTCTTGTGTCCCCTCATGTTTCTTGTGTCCCCTCATGTTTCTCATGTTTCTTGTGTCCCCTCATGTTATCTCATGTCCCCTCATGCTTCTCGTGTCCCCTCATGTTTCTCGTGTCCCCTCATGTTTCTCGTGTCCCCTCATGTTTCTCGTGTCCCCTCATGTTTCTCGTGTCCCCTCATGTTTCTCGTGTCCCCTCATGTTTCTTGTGTCCCCTCATGCTTCTTGTGTCCCCTCATGTTTCTTGTGTCCCCTCATATCCGGTGTCCCCTCATGTTTCTCGTGTCCCCTCATGTTTCTTGTATCCCCTCATGTTTCTTGTGTCCCCTCATGTTTCTCGTGTCCCCTCATGTTTCTTGTGTCCCCTCATGTTTCTCGTGTCCCCTCATGTTTCTCGTGTCCCCTCATGTTATCTCATGTCCCCTCATGTTTCTCGTGTCCCCTCATGTTTCTCGTGTCCCCTCATGTTTCTTGTATCCCCTCATGTTTCTTGTGTCCCCTCATGTTTCTCGTGTCCCCTCATGTTTCTTGTGTCCCCTCATGTTTCTCGTGTCCCCTCATGTTTCTCGTGTCCCCTCATGTTTCTCGTGTCCCCTCATGTTTCTCGTGTCCCCTCATGTTTCTTGTGTCCCCTCATGCTTCTTGTGTCCCCTCATGTTTCTTGTGTCCCCTCATATCCGGTGTCCCCTCACACCTCTGTGTCCTGTGTCTCTGCAGAGCTGCATCCATGCTTCAATGGCGGTGAGTGTATCCAGAAGAAGTCCTGTGACTGCGGTCGGTATAACGCCTCGGGATCGCGCTGTCAGATAGGTATTTGTGTGACTTTCTGAGAATCTCATCCAATCGTTGTGTGTGGCTCGTCCTCCTCATGTGTTCCTCATGTCACCCCGCAGTCTACAACACCGGAGCTGACAGGGAGAACATTTGCCGCACGTGGGGACAATATCACTACGAAACGTTCGATGGCGTTTATTATTATTACCCGGGAACCTCCACCTACGACCTCCTGCGACAGAGCGACCCCGAGGAGCCCAGCTTCGCCATCCAGGTCCGAGAAATCACGGCAGGAGGATCACTTCCCAGATTCCCCGATCGCTTCCCAGATTCCCCGATCACTTCCCAGATTCCCCGATCGTGTCCCAGATTCCCCGATTCACCGATCACTTCCCAGATTCCCCGATCGCTTCCCAGATTCCCCGATCACTTCCCAGATTCCCCGATCGTTTCCCAGATTC
The DNA here is from genome assembly GCF_905171775.1 of Rana temporaria. Taxonomy (NCBI): domain Eukaryota; kingdom Metazoa; phylum Chordata; class Amphibia; order Anura; family Ranidae; genus Rana; species Rana temporaria. The sequence continues at coordinate 66,160 of NW_024404571.1, read as the reverse complement.
CCCGATCACTTCCCAGATTCCCCGATCGTTTCCCAGATTCCCCGATCACTTCCCAGATTCCCCGATTCACCGATCACTTCCCCGATTCCCCGATCACTTCCCAGATTCCCCGATCACTTCCCAGATTTCCCGATCACTTCCCAGATTTCCCGATCACTTCCCAGATTCCCCGATCGTTTCCCAGATTCCCCGATTCACCGATCACTTCCCAGATTCCCCGATCGTTTCCCAGATTCCCCGATTCACCGATCACTTCCCAGATTCCCCGATCGCTTCCCAGATTCCCCGATCACTTCCCAGATTCCCCGATCGTGTCCCAGATTCCCCGATTCACCGATCACTTCCCAGATTCCCCGATCGTTTCCCAGATTCCCCGATCACTTCCCAGATTCCCCGATCGTTTCCCAGATTCCCCGATCACTTCCCAGATTCCCCGATCACTTCCCAGATTCCCCGATCGTTTCCCAGATTCCCCGATTCCCCGATCACTTTCCAGATTCCCCGATCGTTTCCCAGATTCCCCGATCGTTTCCCAGATTCCACGATCACTTCCCAGATTCTGGTGATGTATTCCCAGTGGCAGCTCACCCTATCCTGACCAATCCCAGTGGCAGCTCACCCTACCCTGACCAATCCCAGGCCAGCTCTCCCTATCCTGACCAATCCCAGACCAGCTCACCCTATCCTGACCAATCCCAGGCCAGCTCACCCTATCCTGACCAATCCCAGGCCAGCTCACCCTACCCTGACCAATCCCAGGCCAGCTCTCCCTATCCTGACCAATCCCAGGCCAGCTCTCCCTACCCTGACCAATCCCAGGCCAGCTCTCCCTATCCTGACCAATCCCAGGCCAGCTCTCCCTACCCTGACCAATCCCAGGCCAGCTCACCGTATCCTGACCAATCCCAGGCCAGCTCACCCTACCCTGACCAATCCCAGGCCAGCTCTTCCTATCCTGACCAATCCCAGGCCAGCTCTCCCTATCCTGACCAATCCCAGGCCAGTTCAGCCTATCCTGACCAATCCCAGGCCAGCTCTTCCTATCCTGACCAATCCCAGGCCAGCTCTTCCTATCCTGACCAATCCCAGGCCAGCTCTCCCTACCCTGACCAATCCCAGGCAAGCTCACCCTACCCTGACCAATCCTAGGCCAGCTCACTCTATCCTGACCAATCCCAGCTCACCCTACCCTGACCAATCCCAGGCCAGCTCTCCCTACCCTGACCAATCCCAGGCCAGTTCTCCCTATCCTGACCAATCCCAGGCCAGCTCACCCTATCCTGACCAATCCCAGGCCAGCTCACCCTATCCTGACCAATCCCAGGCCAGGCCCCGCCTTCCGATCTGAATGTCATGTTTTCCTCCATTTGTCTGGTTTCCTTGCAGAGAATTGCCAGCATGCTGGACATTTATTACAGGATGCTGATCTGAGTGTCTCCCCTGCAGGTGCACAATGACAGGGACTGCGGCCCCCGCCCCTACTCCTGTCGGCGCTCCCTCAGTCTATACTTTGCTGGAATCGGGGAAATTACCCTTCAGAACCGAATCGTCCTTCATAACAACGTCAGGTAAGTGGCTGCGACCCCCACCCCATTATACTGAGGGGGAGGGTCATACATGAGGGGGAGGGGGTCATACATGAAGGGGGAGGGGTCATACATGAAGGGGGAGGGGTCATACATGAGGGGGGAGGGGTCATACATGAGGGGGAGGGGTCATACATGAGGGGGGAGGGGTCATACATGAGGGGGAGGGGTCCTACATAAGGGGGAGGGGTCGTACTAGAGGAATGAGGGGGGAGGGGTCATACATTAGGGGGAGGGGTCATACATTAGGGGGAGGGGTCCTACATGAGGGGGGAGGGGTCCTACATGAGGGGGGAGGGGTCCTACATGAGGGGGGAGGGGTCATACATGAGGAGGGAGGGGTCATACATGAGGGGGGAGGGGTCCTACATGAGGGGGAGGGGTCCTACATGAGGGGGGAGGGGTCCTACATGAGGGGGGAGGGGTCCTACATGAGGAGGGAGGGTCATACATGAGGGGGGAGGAGTCATACATGAGGAGGGAGGGTCATACATGAGGGGGGAGGGGTCATACATGAGGGGTCATACATGAGGGGGGAGGAGTCATACATGAGGGGGAGGGGTCATACATGAGGGGGGTGGGGTCATACTAGAGGAATGAGGGGGGAGGGGTCATACTAGAGGAATGAGGGGGGAGGGGTCATACTAGAGGAATGAGGGGTGGGGGTGGGTGGGTCACTCTGGGTGGGTGGGGTCACTTTGGGTGGGGTGGGGGGGTCACTCTGAGGGGGGTCACTCTGGGTGGGGTGGGGGGGTCACTCTGGGTGGAGTGGGGAGGGGGAGTCACTCTGGGTGGGGTGGGGGTTTGTTTGGCTCGGCTTCCCCTGGAGAGTTCTGGGGTCTCCCCGTCCCTCTTATGTGTCCCCCCCCGTGTCTCTAATGGGGGTTCCGGGGGACTGAGGACCCCACTATGATCTGTGATGCTGTGTATATTGTGTGTTGTGGACTCTTTGCTGGGATGGTTTGGGGTGTGGTTGTATTCTATTGTGTGTTGTGGACTCTTTGCTGGGATGGTTTGGGGTGTGGTTGTATTCTATTGTGTGTTGTGGACTCTTTGCTGGGATGGTTTGGGGTGTGGTTGTATTCTATTGTGTATTGTGGACTCTTTGCTGGGATGGTTTGGGGTGTGGTTGTATTCTATTGTGTGTTGTGGACTCTTTGCTGGGATGGTTTGGGGTGTGGTTGTATTCTATTGTGTGTTGTGGACTCTTTGCTGGGATGGTTTGGGGTGTGGTTGTATTCTATTGTGTGTTGTGGACTCTTTGCTGGGATGGTTTGGGGTGTGGTTGTATTCTATTGTGTGTTGTGGACTCTTTGCTGGGATGGTTTGGGGTGTGGTTGTATTCTATTGTCTGTTGTGGGGTCTGAAGCCTCAATTATTATGGGATGTGTGAGTGTGTAGCGCTACCCCCGAAGGAGCCGCTGATTTGTTGTTGGGATCGGCATATTAAAGCGGGGGTTCACCCTATCAACGCAAAAAAAAATATTTTTTTTTCTTCTACCATAAAATCAGGCATTGTAGCGCGAGCTACAGTATGCCTGTCCCGATTTTTTACCCCCGTACTCACCGTGTACTCGTAGATCGAAGATACCGGGGAATGGGCGTGCCTATGGAGACGGAGGATGATTGACGGCCGGCTCTGCCGCGTCACGCTTCTCCGGAAATAGCCAAAATAGGCTTGGCTCTTCACGGCGCCTGCGCATAGCCTGTGCGGAGGCGCCGTGAAGAGCCGAGACCTACTCCGGCTGTCTTCGGGGAGAGTGACGTGCCAGGGCCGGCCGTCAATCATCCTCCCTCTCCCTAGGCACGCCCATTCCCCGCGGGAGACGAAATCTACGATGTCCGAGTACAAGGTGAGTACGGGGGTAAAAAATCGGGACAGGCATACTGTCGCTCGCGCTACAATGCCTGTCTCGATGGTAAAATCGTGTGGGTGAGGGTGAACCACCGCTTTAAGTTACCTTGGTGTTGTCTAATGGGTAGATTCAGGTAGGGGCGCGCAAAACTTAGGGCGGCGTAGCCTAGCGTGTTTACACTACGCCGCCCTAAGTAAGAGAGGAAAGTACATATTCTCAAAGCACTTACCTCCTTACTTAGGGCGGCGGGCGTAAGCGCGCCAAATTCAAATGGGTTGGAGGGGGGCGTGTTTGATGGAAATGAGGCTTGACCTCACGTTTTTGACGTTTTTTCGTACTGCGCATGCGCCGGGCGACTATATTTCCCAGTGCGCATTGCGGCTAAGTACGCCGCACGGGCCTATTGATTTAGACGTGGATGTAAACGACGTAACACCCGATTCGCGGACGACTTACGCAAACGACGTAAAAAATTCGAACCTCGCGGCGGGAACGGCGGCCATACTTTAACATTGTTATTCCACCTAATAGGTCGGATAACTTTAGGCCGCCTAAGGCCTTACGGAAACGGCGTAATTCGACTGCGGCGGGCTGGCGTACGTTCGGGAATCGGCGTACAAACTCATTTACATAATCTACGCCGACCGCAATGGAAGCGCCACCTAGCGGCCATCCGAAAAATTGCAAGCTAAGATAGAACGGCGCAAGCCCTCGTATCTTAGATATGTTTAACCCCTTCCCGACCGCCGCATGTAGATGTACGTCCCTGCCTAGACGCGGGTCGGGGGTCCGATCGGGACCCCCCCGCTACATGCGGCGGGCGGATTCCCGCGGGGAGCGATCCGGGACGACGGCGCGGCTATTCGTTTATATCCGCTCTGTCACGATTGGTCCCCGGAGCTGAAGAACGGGGAGAGCCGTATGTAAACACGCCTTCCCCGTGCTTCACTATGGCGGCGCATCGATCGAGTGATCCCTTTTATAGGGAGACACGATCGATGACGTCACACCTACAGCCACACCCCCCTACAGTTGTAAACACACACTAGGTGAACACTAAATCCTACAGCGCCCCTTGTGGTTAACTCCAACTGATGAGAAGTTTGAACCCACCTGACCTGTGTGTCCATTGTCATTGGACAGTTTAACCCCGCCCTGTTTTCCAAGGGTGGGGGGGGAGGAGTCTATGTGTGATAATAAATGAGTTTGGTGTTTGTCTCTGTAGGGTGACAGTCCCCAGAGCCCATCCCCCTCCACCCCGCCGTCCATTCATCACATCTTTCTCCGCAGGGTGGGGCTTCCATACACAGTGGGGAACGTGAAGATCCAAGCCGTCTCCGGATACGTGGTTGTGCGGCAGCAGTACGTCTTCTCCATGGCGTGGGACGGGAACTCCTCCGTGTATCTGAAGATGAGTCCCGATTACTTCGGAAGGACGCACGGACTTTGTGGGAACAATAACTGGATTCCTCAGGATGATCTGGTGACCAGCTATGGTGAGACCCCCAAATCTACCAACCTGAACCCCCACAATGTTCTTCATGTGGAAACCCCAAATACCAAGAAATGCCAGCCGAGCCGCCACCGCCACCGCCAACGCCGCCACCGCCAACACTGCCACCGCCAACACCGACACTGCCACCGCCAACACTGCCACCGCCACCGCCGACACCGCCACCGCCAACACTGACACTGCCAACACCGACACCGCCACCGCCACCGCCGACACTGCCAACGCCGACACTGCCACCGCCACCGCCAACACTGCCAACACCGACACTGCCAACGCCGACACTGCCACCGCCACCGCCAACACTGCCACCGCCAACACCGACACTGCCAACACCGACACTGCCACCGCCAACACTGCCACCGCCACCGCCAACACTGCCACCGCCAACACCGACACTGCCAACACCGACACTGCCACCGCCAACACTGCCACCGCCAACACCGACACTGCCAACGCCAACACCACCACCGCCAACACCGCTACTGCCAACACCGCTACTGCCAACACCGACACTGCCAACACCAACACTGCCAACGCCGACACCGCCAACACCAACACCGCCAACACCGCCACCGCCAACACTGCCAACACCGACACTGCCAACACCGACACTGCCAACACCGACACTGCCACCGCCAACACTGCCACCGCCACCGCCAACACCGCCACCGCCAACACTGCCAACACCGACACTGCCAACACCGACACTGCCACCGCCACCGCCAACACTGCCACCGCCAACACCGACACCGCCACCGCCAACACTGCCACCGCCAACACCGACACTTCCACCGCCACCGCCAACACCGACACTGCCAACACCGACACTGCCAACACCGACACTGCCACCGCCACCGCCAACACTGCCACCGCCAACACCGACACTGCCAACGCCACCGCCAACACTGCCACCGCCAACACCGACACTTCCACCGCCACCGCCAACACCGACACTGCCAACACCGACACTGCCAACACCGACACTGCCACCGCCACCGCCAACACTGCCACCGCCAACACCGACACTGCCAACGCCAACACCACCACCGCCAACACCGCTACTGCCAACACCGCTACTGCCAACACCGACACTGCCAACACCAACACTGCCAACGCCGACACCGCCAACACCAACACCGCCAACACCGCCACCGCCAACACTGCCAACACCGACACTGCCAACACCGACACTGCCACCGCCAACACTGCCACCGCCACCGCCAACACCGCCACCGCCAACACTGCCAACACCGACACTGCCAACACCGACACTGCCACCGCCACCGCCAACACTGCCACCGCCAACACCGACACCGCCACCGCCAACACTGCCACCGCCAACACCGACACTTCCACCGCCACCGCCAACACCGACACTGCCAACACCGACACTGCCAACACCGACACTGCCACCGCCACCGCCAACACTGCCACCGCCAACACCGACACTGCCAACACCAACACTGCCAACGCCGACACCGCCAACACCAACACCGCCAACACCGCCACCGCCAACACTGCCAACACCGACACTGCCAACACCGACACTGCCAACACCGACACTGCCACCGCCAACACTGCCACCGCCACCGCCAACACCGCCACCGCCAACACTGCCAACACCGACACTGCCAACACCGACACTGCCACCGCCACCGCCAACACTGCCACCGCCAACACCGACACCGCCACCGCCAACACTGCCACCGCCAACACCGACACTTCCACCGCCACCGCCAACACCGACACTGCCAACACCGACACTGCCAACACCGACACTGCCAACACTGCCACCGCCAACACCGACACTGCCAACGCCAACACCGCCACCGCCAACACCGCCAACACTGCCACCGCCGACACTGCCAACACCGACACTGCCAACGCCAACAATACTGCCACTGTCAATAACGTCTTCTCATTCGGTGAATATTGATCGGTATATAACGTCTTCTCATACGGTGAATATTGATCGGTATATAACGTCTTCTCATACGGTGAATATTGATCGGTATATAACGTGTTCTCATACGGTGAATATTGATCGGTGTATAACGTCTTCTCATACGGTGAATATTGATCGGTGTGTATATAACGTGTTCTCATACGGTGAATATTGATCGGTATATAACGTCTTCTCATACGGTGAATATTGATCGGTGTATAACGTGTTCTCATACGGTGAATATTGATCGGTATATAACGTCTTCTCATACGGTGAATATTGATCGGTGTGTATATAACGTCTTCTCATACGGTGAATATTGATCGGTATATAACGTCTTCTCATACAGTGAATATTGATCGGTATATAACGTCTTCTCATACGGTGAATATTGATCGGTGTATAACGTCTTCTCATACAGTGAATATTGATCGGTGTATAACGTCTTCTCATACGGTGAATATTGATCGGTGTGTATATAACGTCTTCTCATACGGTGAATATTGATCGGTGTATAACGTCTTCTCATACGGTGAATATTGATCGGTGTGTATATAACGTGTTCTCATACGGTGAATATTGATCGGTATATAACGTCTTCTCATACGGTGAATATTGATCGGTGTATAACGTCTTCTCATACGGTGAATATTGATCGGTGTGTATATAACGTGTTCTCATACGGTGAATATTGATCGGTATATAACGTCTTCTCATACGGTGAATATTGATCGGTATATAACGTGTTCTCATACAGTGAATATTGATCGGTATATAACGTGTTCTCATACGGTGAATATTGATCGGTATATAACGTGTTCTCATACGGTGAATATTGATCGGTATATAACGTCTTCTCATACGGTGAATATTGATCGGTATATAACGTGTTCTCATACAGTGAATATTGATCGGTATATAACGTGTTCTCATACGGTGAATATTGATCGGTATATAACGTCTTCTCATACGGTGAATATTGATCGGTATATAACGTGTTCTCATACAGTGAATATTGATCGGTGTATAACGTGTTCTCATACGGTGAATATTGATCGGTGTATAACGTCTTCTCATACGGTGAATATTGATCGGTGTGTATATAACGTCTTCTCATACGGTGAATATTGATCGGTATATAACGTCTTCTCATACGGTGAATATTGATCGGTATATAACGTGTTCTCATACGGTGAATATTGATCGGTATATAACGTGTTCTCATACGGTGAATATTGATCGGTATATAACGTGTTCTCATACGGTGAATATTGATCGGTATATAACGTGTTCTCATACGGTGAGTATTGATCGGTGTATAACGTGTTCTCATACGGTGAATATTGATCGGTATATAACGTGTTCTCATACGGTGAATATTGATCGGTATATAACGTGTTCTCATACGGTGAATATTGATCGGTATATAACGTGTTCTCATACGGTGAGTATTGATCGGTGTATAACGTCTTCTCATACGGTGAATATTGATCGGTGTGTATATAACGTGTTCTCATACGGTGAATATTGATCGTATATAACGTCTTCTCATACGGTGAATATTGATCGGTATATAACGTCTTCTCATTCGGTGAATATTGATCGGTGTGTATATAACGTGTTCTCATTCGGTGAATATTGATCGGTGTGTGTATAACGTGTTCTCATACGGTGAATATTGATCGGTATATAACGTGTTCTCATACGGTGAATATTGATCGGTATATAACGTGTTCTCATACGGTGAATATTGATCGGTATATAACGTCTTCTCATACGGTGAATATTGATCGGTGTATAACGTGTTCTCATACGGTGAATATTGATCGGTATATAACGTCTTCTCATACGGTGAATATTGATCGGTATATAACGTGTTCTCATACGGTGAATATTGATCGGTGTATAACGTGTTCTCATACGGTGAATATTGATCGGTATATAACGTGTTCTCATACGGTGAATATTGATCGGTATATAACGTGTTCTCATACGGTGAATATTGATCGGTATATAACGTGTTCTCATACGGTGAATATTGATCGGTATAACGTGTTCTCATACGGTGAATATTGATCGGTGTATAACGTCTTCTCATACGGTGAATATTGATCGGTATATAACGTGTTCTCATACGGTGAATATTGATCGGTGTATAACGTGTTCTCATACGGTGAATATTGATCGGTATATAACGTCTTCTCATACAGTGAATATTGATCGGTATATAACGTCTTCTCATACGGTGAATATTGATCGGTGTATAACGTCTTCTCATTCGGTGAATATTGATCGGTATATAACGTCTTCTCATACGGTGAATATTGATCGGTATATAACGTCTTCTCATACGGTGAATATTGATCGGTGTATAACGTGTTCTCATACAGTGAATATTGATCGGTATATAACGTCTTCTCATACGGTGAATATTGATCGGTATATAACGTCTTCTCATACGGTGAATATTGATCGGTGTATAACGTGTTCTCATACGGTGAATATTGATCGGTGTATAACGTCTTCTCATTCGGTGAATATTGATCGGTATATAACGTGTTCTCATACGGTGAATATTGATCGGTGTGTATATAACGTGTTCTCATACGGTGAATATTGATCGGTATATAACGTGTTCTCATACGGTGAATATTGATCGGTATAACGTGTTCTCATACGGTGAATATTGATCGGTATATAACGTCTTCTCATACGGTGAATATTGATCGGTATATAACGTGTTCTCATACGGTGAATATTGATCGGTGTATAACGTGTTCTCATACGGTGAATATTGATCGGTATATAACGTGTTCTCATACGGTGAATATTGATCGGTATATAACGTCTTCTCATACGGTGAATATTGATCGGTATATAACGTGTTCTCATACGGTGAATATTGATCGGTATATAACGTGTTCTCATACGGTGAATATTGATCGGTGTGTATATAACGTCTTCTCATACGGTGAATATTGATCGGTGTGTATATAACGTCTTCTCATACGGTGAATATTGATCGGTGTATAACGTGTTCTCATACGGTGAATATTGATCGGTATATAACGTCTTCTCATACGGTGAATATTGATCGGTGTATAACGTGTTCTCATACGGTGAATATTGATCGGTATATAACGTCTTCTCATACGGTGAATATTGATCGGTATATAACGTGTTCTCATACGGTGAGTATTGATCGGTATATAACGTGTTCTCATACGGTGAATATTGATCGGTGTATAACGTGTTCTCATACGGTGAATATTGATCGGTATATAACGTCTTCTCATACGGTGAATATTGATCGGTATATAACGTGTTCTCATACGGTGAATATTGATCGGTATATAACGTGTTCTCATACGGTGAATATTGATCGGTATATAACGTCTTCTCATACGGTGAATATTGATCGGTATATAACGTGTTCTCATACGGTGAATATTGATCGGTGTATAACGTCTTCTCATTCGGTGAATATTGATCGGTATATAACGTCTTCTCATACGGTGAATATTGATCGGTATATAACGTGTTCTCATACGGTGAATATTGATCGGTGTATAACGTCTTCTCATTCGGTGAATATTGATCGGTATATAACGTCTTCTCATACGGTGAATATTGATCGGTGTGTATATAACGTGTTCTCATACGGTGAATATTGATCGGTATATAACGTGTTCTCATTCGGTGAATATTGATCGGTATATAACGTCTTCTCATACGGTGAATATTGATCGGTATATAACGTGTTCTCATACGGTGAATATTGATCGGTGTATAACGTGTTCTCATACGGTGAATATTGATCGGTGTATAACGTCTTCTCATTCGGTGAATATTGATCGGTATATAACGTCTTCTCATACGGTGAATATTGATCGGTGTGTATATAACGTCTTCTCATACGGTGAATATTGATCGGTATATAACGTGTTCTCATACGGTGAATATTGATCGGTATATAACGTCTTCTCATACGGTGAATATTGATCGGTGTATAACGTGTTCTCATACGGTGAATATTGATCGGTATATAACGTGTTCTCATACGGTGAATATTGATCGGTGTATAACGTGTTCTCATACGGTGAATATTGATCGGTATATAACGTCTTCTCATTCGGTGAATATTGATCGGTGTATAACGTCTTCTCATACGGTGAATATTGATCGGTGTGTATATAACGTGTTCTCATACGGTGAATATTGATCAGTATATAACGTGTTCTCATACGGTGAATATTGATCAGTATATAACGTGTTCTCATACGGTGAATATTGATCGGTGTATAACGTGTTCTCATACGGTGAATATTGATCGGTGTGTATATAACGTCTTCTCATACGGTGAATATTGATCGGTATATAACGTGTTCTCATACGGTGAATATTGATCGGTATATAACGTGTTCTCATTCGGTGAATATTGATCGGTATATAACGTCTTCTCATACGGTGAATATTGATCGGTATATAACGTGTTCTCATACGGTGAATATTGATCGGTATATAACGTGTTCTCATACGGTGAATATTGATCGGTATATAACGTGTTCTCATACGGTGAATATTGATCGGTATATAACGTCTTCTCATACGGTGAATATTGATCGGTATATAACGTGTTCTCATACGGTGAATATTGATCGGTGTGTATATAACGTGTTCTCATATGGTGAATATTGATCGGTGTGTATAACGTGTTCTCATACAGTGAATATTGATCGGTATATAACGTCTTCTCATACGGTGAATATTGATCGGTATATAACGTGTTCTCATACGGTGAATATTGATCGGTGTATAACGTGTTCTCATACGGTGAATATTGATCGGTGTATAACGTCTTCTCATACGGTGAATATTGATCGGTGTGTATATAACGTCTTCTCATACGGTGAATATTGATCGGTATATAACGTGTTCTCATACAGTGAATATTGATCGGTGTATAACGTCTTCTCATACGGTGAATATTGATCGGTGTGTATATAACGTGTTCTCATACGGTGAATATTGATCGGTGTATAACGTCTTCTCATACGGTGAATATTGATCGGTGTGTATATAACGTCTTCTCATACGGTGAATATTGATCGGTGTATAACGTCTTCTCATACGGTGAATATTGATCGGTGTGTATATAACGTCTTCTCATACGGTGAATATTGATCGGTATATAACGTGTTCTCATACGGTGAATATTGATCGGTATATAACGTGTTCTCATACGGTGAATATTGATCGGTGTATAACGTGTTCTCATACGGTGAATATTGATCGGTATATAACGTGTTCTCATACGGTGAATATTGATCGGTATATAACGTGTTCTCATACGGTGAATATTGATCGGTGTATAACGTCTTCTCATACGGTGAATATTGATCGGTGTGTATATAACGTGTTCTCATACGGTGAATATTGATCGGTATATAACGTCTTCTCATACGGTGAATATTGATCGGTATATAACGTGTTCTCATACGGTGAATATTGATCGGTATATAACGTGTTCTCATACGGTGAATATTGATCGGTATATAACGTGTTCTCATACGGTGAATATTGATCGGTGTGTATATAACGTGTTCTCATACGGTGAATATTGATCGGTATATAACGTCTTCTCATACGGTGAATATTGATCGGTGTGTATATAACGTCTTCTCATTCAGTGAATATTGATCGGTATATAACGTCTTCTCATTCGGTGAATATTGATCGGTATATAACGTCTTCTCATACGGTGAATATTGATCGGTATATAACGTGTTCTCATACGGTGAATATTGATCGGTGTATAACGTCTTCTCATACGGTGAATATTGATCGGTGTGTATATAACGTCTTCTCATACGGTGAATATTGATCGGTGTGTATATAACGTCTTCTCATACGGTGAATATTGATCGGTGTATAACGTCTTCTCATACGGTGAATATTGATCGGTGTGTATATAACGTGTTCTCATACGGTGAATATTGATCGGTATATAACGTGTTCTCATACGGTGAATATTGATCGGTATATAACGTCTTCTCATACGGTGAATATTGATCGGTGTGTATATAACGTGTTCTCATACGGTGAATATTGATCGGTGTATAACGTCTTCTCATTCGGTGAATATTGATCGGTATATAACGTGTTCTCATTCGGTGAATATTGATCGGTGTGTATATAACGTGTTCTCATACGGTGAATATTGATCGGTATATAACGTCTTCTCATACGGTGAATATTGATCGGTGTATAACGTGTTCTCATACGGTGAATATTGATCGGTGTATAACGTGTTCTCATACGGTGAATATTGATCGGTGTATAACGTGTTCTCATACGGTGAATATTGATCGGTGTGTATATAACGTCTTCTCATTCAGTGAATATTGATCGGTGTGTATATAACGTGTTCTCATACGGTGAATATTGATCGGTATATAACGTCTTCTCATACGGTGAATATTGATCGGTATATAACGTGTTCTCATACAGTGAATATTGATCGGTGTATAACGTGTTCTCATACGGTGAATATTGATCGGTATATAACGTCTTCTCATACGGTGAATATTGATCGGTATATAACGTGTTCTCATACGGTGAATATTGATCGGTGTATAACGTCTTTTCATACGGTGAATATTGATCGGTATATAACGTGTTCTCATTCAGTGAATATTGATCGGTATATAACGTGTTCTCATACGGTGAATATTGATCGGTGTATAACGTCTTTTCATACGGTGAATATTGATCGGTATATAACGTGTTCTCATACGGTGAATATTGATCGCTATATAACGTGTTCTCATACGGTGAATATTGATCGGTGTATAACGTGTTCTCATACGGTGAATATTGATCGGTGTATAACGTGTTCTCATACAGTGAATATTGATCGCTATATAACGTGTTCTCATACGGTGAATATTGATCGGTGTATAACGTGTTCTCATACGGTGAATATTGATCGGTGTATAACGTCTTCTCATACGGTGAATATTGATCGGTATATAACGTCTTCTCATACGGTGAATATTGATCGGTGTGTATATAACGTGTTCTCATTCGGTGAATATTGATCGGTATATAACGTCTTCTCATACGGTGAATATTGATCGGTGTGTATATAACGTGTTCTCATACGGTGAATATTGATCGGTGTATAACGTCTTCTCATACGGTGAATATTGATCGGTGTGTAACGTGTTCTCATACGGTGAATATTGATCGGTATATAACGTCTTCTCATTCGGTGAATATTGATCGGTATATAACGTGTTCTCATACAGTGAATATTGATCGGTATATAACGTGTTCTCATACGGTGAATATTGATCGGTATATAACGTCTTCTCATTCGGTGAATATTGATCGGTATATAACGTGTTCTCATACAGTGAATATTGATCGGTATATAACGTCTTCTCATACGGTGAATATTGATCGGTATATAACGTGTTCTCATACAGTGAATATTGATCGGTATATAACGTCTTCTCATACAGTGAATATTGATCGGTGTATAACGTGTTCTCATACGGTGAATATTGATCGGTGTATAACGTGTTCTCATACGGTGAATATTGATCGGTATATAACGTCTTCTCATACGGTGAATATTGATCGGTATATAACGTCTTCTCATTCGGTGAATATTGATCGGTATATAACGTCTTCTCATACGGTGAATATTGATCGGTATATAACGTGTTCTCATACAGTGAATATTGATCGGTATATAACGTGTTCTCATACGGTGAATATTGATCGGTATATAACGTGTTCTCATACGGTGAATATTGATCGGTATATAACGTGTTCTCATTCGGTGAATATTGATCGGTATATAACGTGTTCTCATACGGTGAATATTGATCGGTATATAACGTGTTCTCATACAGTGAATATTGATCGGTATATAACGTCTTCTCATACGGTGAATATTGATCGGTGTATAACGTCTTCTCATTCGGTGAATATTGATCGGTATATAACGTCTTCTCATACAGTGAATATTGATCGGTGTATAACGTGTTCTCATACGGTGAATATTGATCGGTATATAACGTGTTCTCATACGGTGAATATTGATCGGTATATAACGTCTTCTCATACGGTGAATATTGATCGGTATATAACGTGTTCTCATACGGTGAATATTGATCGGTATATAACGTGTTCTCATACGGTGAATATTGATCGGTATATAACGTGTTCTCATACGGTGAATATTGATCGGTGTATAACGTGTTCTCATTCGGTGAATATTGATCGGTGTATAACGTGTTCTCATACAGTGAATATTGATCGGTGTATAACGTGTTCTCATACGGTGAATATTGATCGGTATATAACGTGTTCTCATACGGTGAATATTGATCGGTATATAACGTCTTCTCATACGGTGAATATTGATCGGTATATAACGTGTTCTCATACAGTGAATATTGATCGGTATATAACGTCTTCTCATACGGTGAATATTGATCGGTATATAACGTCTTCTCATACGGTGAGTATTGATCAGTATATAACGTCTTCTCATACGGTGAATATTGATCTCTCTGTATAACATTTTATTTCTCTCATAAATCTTCAGGAAAATTGACGGAAAACATTGAAGAGTTTGTGAACAGCTGGAGGGAAGATCTGCCCCATAAATCCTCCCCCGCCGCTCCTTTCCTGTATGAACCGCCATGTGCCAAGACAAGTCCGCGTGTGACACAGGTACTTCCTGCTTCTAGAGACCGGGGGTGTCCTTGTTGCCTGGAATGGGCCCTGTGCCCCTCCCCTCTCTGGGCCCTGTGCCCCTCCCCCCTCTGGGCCCCACCCCCTCTCTGCACCCCCCTCTGTACCCAACAGGAATTCAAACTCCATCGTGTTATACTGCCACCTGAAGGATATTGGGACAATTGCAGAGCAGGTGTAGGCCAGCCCCTGTATAGCCCTTCCTCTACCCAGCATGCCTTGGTTTTTGTCCTAGGAGGTTGGACGCCATTTCTAAGTCTAATTTTTTTTCTTTGCTTAGTAGAAAGATTCCTCTGTACATTTGCTGATTGGCTGATCCCTACATTGCTGATCCCTACATTGCTGATCCCTACATTGCTGATTGGCTGATCCCTACATTGCTGATCCCTACATTGCTGATCCCTACATTGCTGATTGGCTGATCCCTACATTGCTGATCCCTACATTGCTGATCCCTACATAGCAGCTCCCCGGCTCTGTATTTCCTCAGCACGTGGAGTCTGTAAGATTATAAGCTGTGGGTCGCTTTCAATGGCGCCGGTCTCACCCTGAAGACTCAGTGAGGGAGGCCAGTTGGGCTGAAGACCCGGGAGCCACCTCCCCATTTGCATTGAAGGGGGCCTTTCCAAATTTCCCACCACTGATGCGTTTCACCTCAGTGAGGGTTAAAGCTGAGGGATCGAGCATCGATTTCACTGGCCTGGTAGAGGTCTATGTGTGCACTTCGCTTGTTCTTGGGAACCTCTACTGTTCTAGGGGACCTCTATTGTTCTAGGGGACCTCTATTGTTCTAGGGGACCTCTATTGTGCTAGGGGACCTCTATTGTTCTAGGGGACCTCTACTGTTCTAGGGGACCTCTACTGTTCTAGGGGACCTCTATTGTTCTAGGGGACCTCTATTGTTCTAGGGGACCTCTATTGTTCTAGGGGACCTCTATTGTGCTAGGGGACCTCTATTGTTCTAGGGGACCTCTACTGTTCTAGGGGACCTCTATTGTTCTAGGGGACCTCTACTGTTCTAGGGGACCTCTATTGTGCTAGGGGACCTCTACTGTTCTAGGGGGCCTCTATTGTTCTAGGGGACCTCTATTGTTCTAGGGGACCTCTATTGTTCTAGGGGACCTCTACTGTTCTAGGGGACCTCTATTGTTCTAGGGGACCTCTATTGTTCTAGGGGACCTCTACTGTTCTTGGGGACCTCTATTGTTCTAGGGGACCTCTACTGTTCTAGGGGACCTCTACTGTTCTAGGGGACCTCTACTGTTCTAGGGGACCTCTATTGTTCTAGGGGACCTCTATTGTTCTAGGGGACCTCTACTGTTCTAGGGGACCTCTATTGTTCTAGGGGACCTCTATTGTTCTAGGGGACCTCTACTGTTCTTGGGGACCTCTATTGTTCTAGGGGACCTCTACTGTTCTAGGGGACCTCTATTGTTCTAGGGGACCTCTACTGTTCTTGGGGACCTCTATTGTTCTAGGGGACCTCTATTGTTCTACGGGACCTCTATTGTTCTAGGGGACCTCTACTGTTCTAGGGGACCTCTATTGTTCTAGGGGACCTTTATTGTTCTTGGGGACCTCTATTGTTCTAGGGGACCTCTATTGTTCTAGGGGACCTCTACTGTTCTTGGGAACCTCTATTGTTCTAGGGGACCTTTATTGTTCTTGGGGACCTCTATTGTTCTTGGGGACCTCTATTGTTCTTGGGGACCTCTGTTGTTCTAGGGGACCTCTATTGTTCTAGGGGACCTCTACTGTTCTTGGGGACCTCTATTGTTCTAGGGGACCTCTACTGTTCTTGGGAACCTCTACTGTTCTAGGGGACCTCTATTGTTCTAGGGGACCTCTACTGTTCTTGGGAACCTCTACTGTTCTTGGGAACCTCTACTGTTCTTGGGGACCTCTATTGTTCTAGGGGACCTCTATTGTTCTAGGGGACCTCTATTGTTCTTGGGGACCTCTATTGTTGTTGGGGACCTCTGTTGTTCTTGGGTTATTCTCAGAGTCTCCTTCAGCTCTCTCGGGTGGGACCAAGGCCTCCCCCATGTTTACAGGAACCTCCATGTCCACTTTGAATCTCCTGTGCCCAGTTACTGGAGCAATCTTCCCACAGAGGCTCTGCGCATTCCTCTGCCCTGTTCCCTGCAGAGTCCATCTCCTGAACCCATAAATCAAACAATGCCTATGGGGGGGCCTCTGTCACCATCTGTGATTTAGAGTCCCAGTTGTCTATCTCAGGAGAGGCTGTTCTTGGGTCTCCGTGGTCTCTTGCAGCGGACTATGATTCACAGGGGGTGGGTGGGGTCTTATTGATGAAGGGCATATCACCCTACCATTGGAGTATCGCCCTTTGGCTGGAGGATAGCCTGCTCTTCCACACCTTCTGAGCTCCTACAGATGCAAAGATCTTTCCACTACTCCCAGCTTTTTGAGTCTTTTCCCCTATGAGGCCCGGGAAACACCTTGAAGGGTCCTGAGCCCCACCTAACAAAGAGCCTGTAGGCAGGTGGTGGTGCCCTTTTAATGAGACCACTCTTCTGGTGATGTCATTAGGATTAGTTATGTGCCCTTTTATATTCTGGTGTGGGTGGAGCCCTGGGGACAAGGTGGATGGAAACTGACCACCCCAACCTAGAGCATCTACAATAGGCCTGTAACCTGAAGAGTGGTCGGCCTTCTGGGCCTTAACCCGGGACGATGTGAGGACCCTGTGAGGACCTCCTCCATTGGGGGACTCATGAAGGAGCGTTTGGGAAGATGGCTGGACTCTATGGGTTTGAGTTTCTAGCACTATAGTTGGGAGAGAGTGAAGATGGGGATTGTTGTGTCAGTTAGGCCAGTATAGGTGGGTGATTGGCTGGGACTATCTGTGAGAAAACATGGCAGAGCCCTTCTGATAGACAGGTATGGAGCTGGGCCAGCCTGGCAGGAAATGCCCAATGGAGTTCCTTACAATCCGGAACATTTCCCCTTTGATAAGGAGTTTATATTCTGGACATTCCGGTCACCCACAGAATTACCACCAAAAGGTTGAAGTCGTGCTCACTTTTCAGGTCTTCAGTGGTGGACGAGGAAATTCTCTCCATAGATCCCAGTTTGAAGTGCCCTGATTGGCCCTCTGTCCTGTGTTGGATGTGTCAGGCTTGTGATAAAACCCCTCAGAGGATCCCTCCCCCACTGTGGCCCCCGGAGCGACTGCAGGGAATGTCTGGAGCTTCCTGCTTTAGTTGTGACAGCGCGTTAGAAACGTGAGTCCCTCATGGGGCTGATGGATGTACAGAGGCGGGGGGACTCTCTGGCTACATGTGTTGGGTCAAAAGAAGAGGAATCTGCCGCTCCAGGTGTGTGCAATACCTTGACTGGAACCTAGGAGTGCTATCCCCGGCCCGCCTCCGAAAAAAGAAAAGAAGAAATGGCTGCACAGCCAACGTTTCTAAACGTGCCTTTCATTGGGACACCAGGTGTTCGTCACGGAGACGCGTTTCACACATCTGATCTGTGCTTAATCATGATTAAGCACAGATCAGATGTGTGAAACGCGTCTACATGTGTGTATATATATATAATGTGTGTTTATGTGGCCGGCTTTATATCTCCATCCATGGCTGATCCACAGCCTCTTGGGGAAGTTTCTTCAGATCCTCCTCAGTTCTGTCCCTCATCATTTGGCTGCAGCTCCTGCCGCACTAAACCCACTCGGGGCACATAACTCCTAGAACCATCTTCTATGTTAGTATAGACAGGTCATGTAGGGTCTCCTCTCCCAGGCCTCAGGGTTCTTGGAGAGTCATGGAATCTGGGTCAGGGTTTATTTGTGTTTTAGGCTGGATGACTCCTGCAGGCAAGTCTCTGGTGCCCCCCCCAGGTCTGGAAGTTTGGAGAAACTTCTGGAGGTTAGTGGGCAGAAGACAGGAGGGTTCATCTGCATACTGTCATGAATATGCATCAAGTCTGTTTGCTTACCTGATCTCCATGTCTTCATTAGAGGCTGACCCTGTTCTGGTTTCCCTTTTTATCACTTCCTCTTCCTGTATGGCTCCACCCTAGTCCATCCCAGGAAGCCTATATTAACCGTTGCTCTACAGGTCTGCAGTGCTGTTCAACAGTGTTCCTATGCTTAGTTCCTGTCTGCAGTGTAATCGCTAGTTCCTGTTTGCAGAGTGCTACGATCATCTTCCGTGTACCGTTTTGGCTTGTCCCCGACTTCCCTGTCTGCCTGTGCCCCTGACTATTTGCATGTTCCACGGTTATCCTTGTCTGCCTGTTGCCCTGACCTCGGCTTGCCCATCACCACGGTTTGTCCTGCTGACTGCTTCCCCTTTCTCCCTGCGGAGTGTGACTTGAGGAATCTCGGGGATGCGACCTGGACCCAGTCGCGGCCAAGACCATCCTTACCATCAAAGGCTCTGGTGAATACAAGACTGGGTCTTAGACTCCGCGCCCTGGGTGATCTTGGGTTACGCTTCCTCCCTGCCAGCAGTAGTCGGCTATAGGGTTCACTTCCCTGTGGTGCATCCCTGACCCCTACGGGGTGCACTTGTCACCTGGCCTCAGGTGACCTGACAGTTTGAACAGCCATGAATCCGGCCGACATGCCGCTCCCCGCAGATGATCCATTACAGTGCATTGTTCGCAGACTCGAGACGCATGAAGCTAATCAGGATCAGGTGATGCGTTTCCTTCAGGATCTGGCTTCCCGCTTTGATCAGCTTCAGACCTCGCTGGGAACCCCGAATCCACAACCCCAAGTACAACCAGCAGCTGCACCTGTTGCACCAGTCGCAGAGTCGCATTCACTGAAGTTATCACCTCCAATCCGCTTTTCTGGAGACTCCAAAGCCTGCAGGGGATTCCTTAGCCAATGCACTATTCATTTTGAGCTCCTGCCCCAGTACTTCTTGTCTGATCGGGCCAAGATAGCCTATATCATTTCTCTCCTCTCCGGGGAAGCCTTAGCCTGGGCTGCCCCTCTGTGGGAATTGAATGATCCAGTGGTTTCTAGCCTGCCTGTTTTCTTGAAACTTTTTCGGAATATCTTTGAAGAACCGGCTCGTGTCTCTTCAGCAGCCAGCGCCCTTTTACGTCTCCGCCAAGAATCCCGTTCAGTGGGACAATATTCTCTTCAGTTCCGTATCCACTCAGCTGAACTGAGCTGGAACAATGAGGCCTTAGTCGCAACCTTTTTGCATGGCCTATCTGATAGAGTGAAGGATGGACTAGGGTGGAGCCATACAGGAAGAGGAAGTGATAAAAAGGGAAACCAGAACAGGGTCAGCCTCTAATGAAGACATGGAGATCAGGTAAGCAAACAGACTTGATGCATATTCATGACACATACTTAGGGGAGCTTAGCCAATCCCCAGGTGGTGGGCCTGGCATGGCGATTAAGGAGCCAGGTGGAGTCAAGGGGAGACAGTTGGTGGCCTATGTGGTCCTCTAGGTGTAGGGGGGCCCTACAGTGAGGACATCGGCACTCTCAGGGATACTACAAGAAGAAAGTCTGACATGTGTGGTGTGCTTCACCCCCCCCCCCCAGATCTCTGGAGCAGCCAGGAGGGCTGGTAGGATCTGCTGAGTAGTGGACCTTGGACCAGATCCACAGAGGGAGGGGATTACTCCTGCAAGCAGTTACCCCAGATTTGTGCTACTTTCCAGAAGGGCCCCGGGCCCTTAACCTGTAATGGACTCTTGCTATTATTTGTACAGAGAAGAAGACTATCCTCAAGGTTTGCCGTGTTCATCATCTGCTGGGCATCCCATAAATCCTTTCCCCATCCAAGTTGTTACCCCTGAAAACCAACAAGTTACGGGACTGACTTCTCCTGGCTGCAAGTGGAAAAATGCGTGTTGCCTGGCTGTGCGGGAATAGGAAAGTTGGTCACTAGTGGCCTCCATGGGGGTAGAAGTACATACCCACCTTCATCCCAACCTACCTGTAATGGCTACCCACTGGTGTGAGGGTCTCAGCCGTTGGAGACGTCCTTTTCCCTGGCAAGCTGCGATATGCAGGTACCGCCGGTATATCCCATCGAACGCCCTTCCAAGAAACGAGGCGTGCTACGTTTGAAGGGTCAAGCAGACTGACTTTATTTTCCACATTTTTCCTCCTTATATCTGGTTACAACTGTACAGAAACAAATGACACTCCCCCCTCATCACACACTAAGGCTAATTACTAAACATTCTTTAATTAATAACAACAAAACCTTCACCCACTCCGTCTCCTAGGCAGACGTTTCGTCTCCGCATACAGAGACAGTGTTATCACACATAAACAGTTTTTAGCATGCATAATTATAGTTCTGAGAGCAGACCTGGGATTAACACCTGTCCATTACAACACCTTTACACAAGGACAATGGACTGCCTCCCAGGCCCTGACGCAATTAGCATGTCACTAGACTGAGTCATAGAATATTGACTGGTTGGGGTCACAATTAACCAACATCTTGTAGTCTCTCAAGATCCTGCAATTATTATCAATGTCCAGGCAGAATAGTCCATAATCCGTTACACTGCCCCCCTTTTGTGGAACACTCCGGCAGACCCGGATTGATCCTTTTCGGATCAACTTGGGGATGTCCGGTCTGCTGTTAGGGTAAAAGTTCCGTTTGCCTGGACAGTCCGTCGGCCTTCTCACTGGCTTACCAGGTCGGTAGCTGATGGTGACGGTGAATAATAGAATTCAATTCTGGAACAGTCACTTGCTTTGCTCTCTCAATGGCTCCCAAAACCTGTTGCTGATGCTCTTGGGACAGATACGGCACCACCTGGATGCAAATCCCATTTAATCTTTTGACAATTTCCGCCTGTTTGTGCATTTCAATGTTCAAGCCACGGGACATCTCATAATACGTGACATAGTGTCGTTGCATCTCTGATTTCTCACTGGCCAACTTGTCACATTCCCATTTTAGACTGTGATATTGTGCCGGATCTACAGTACATGTCGGGGAAGGTAGTCTTACCCGGTTCTCAGCAGCAAGTGGGTTGATTCCAGCAACGCGGGTGGTCACGGCACAAGCAGCAGCAGGTGTAGGTAAATAAGCCGAAGTCAGAGGGCCAATGTCGTTGCCCAGAACCACCTCGGCAGGTAGGTTGTCCATGATACCAACTGTGGTCTTTCCTGACCCGGCTCCCCAGTCTAAGTGCACCCGGGTGGTGGGTACGCGAAATACAGCACCCCCTGCGACCCGGACGGCAACTGTGCGAGTGGACACGTTCTCTGGCTTTACCAGATGTTTTTGAATCAGAGTGATAGTAGTCCCGGAATCTCTTAGGCCTTGTGCTACTTGTCCATTCACTCGTACCTCCTGACGGTGATGCTGACGGTTATCCGGAGAGGCCGCTTGTATTGGGTCTGCCTCATACCAAATTCCCAGACATTCCTCAGGGCCCCCTTCGGTCTCCAGGCAGTGGTCCGCAGAGGGACGTGATGGAGTGACCTCTGTGTTGGGTGTTGTGTGCGTCTCCAATTGTTATTTGTAGCTCTCAAAGGGCAATAACGAGCAATATGTCCCGTGTCGCTGCAGTGATGGCACGTCACCCTAGGCGAATCCCGGGGGTAGTTGCTAGGCCCCTGAGGACGTGGTGGGACTGGAGCCCGAAACTCTGGGCATGGGGTGACGGTTGGAGTACGCGGTTCTACCTTCTGAGCCAGCCGTGTAGTACCCTGGCTTACTTTCCTTGTCTCCGCGTACTCATCTGCTAGCCGAGCCGCCTCGTTTAAGTTAGCGGGACGGCCATCCCGTACCCAGTCTTGTATGTCTGCGGCCAGGTCTTGGAAGAAATGTTCCATTAGGAACAGCTGCAATACTTCCTCCCCGGTGTTGGCCTTGCACCCTTGGACCCAAAGGGATGCCACCCTTTGTAACTGGTTGGCCCATTCCATGTGGGAGTCCACAGCCATCTTCTTGGACTCCCGGAAGCGCCGGCGGTAGGCTTCTGGCGTTGCGGCGTATCGGGTTAGCAGCGCCTTTTTAACTTGCTGGTATTGTAAAATATCCTCTGGAGCGAGAGCCCGAAAGGCTTCATTGGCTTTGCCCGACAATTTCCCTGACAAAATAGTGACCCATTGGTCTGGTGGTACCTGGTGTAGTGAGCACTGCCTCTCAAAGTCCGCCAAATATCCATCGATTTCCTCCTCACTTTCTACAAAAGCTTTAAATGCAGTGAACGGTATTTTCTTTCCTGTAGCAGCAGGTGGGGGGGTAGGAACTGCAGGTGTAATGGGCTGTCTCGCTCTTACCAGTTCCAGTTCTTGTCCCCTCTTCGTTTGTATCTCTTCCCTTGCTTCCCGGAACAGCTGGTTTATTAGTTCCACGGACGTTTCTGGATACAAGGATAATCTCCGCTGTACAATCCCAGTAATTACATCTTCTTTGCTGACCGGTGCAAGGGGCTCCGTTCCTTCCATGGATCCATCCATTTCGTCCAGCTCCAGCAGTTCAGCTATCAGCTCCCTCCGTGGTCTGTTGCTGGCGCTCCTACCACGACTCTCCAATAGATCTTTTAGTGTGGATCTTTTCAGCCTGGCGTACTGCGACTCCATTCAGCACTTGCTCTTTGGATAAAAGGACCATCCCACTGCTGCCACCAATGTAACGGCTACCCACTGGTGTGAGGGTCTCAGCCGTTGGAGACGTCCTTTTCCCTGGCAAGCTGCGATATGCAGGTACCGCCGGTATATGCCATCGAACGCCCTTCCAAGAAACGAGACGTGCTACGTTTGAAGGGTCAGGCAGACTGACTTTATTTTCCACCTTTTTTCTTCCTTATATCTGGTTACAAACTGTACAGAAACAAATGACACTCCCCCCCTCATCACACACTAAGGCTAATTACTAAACATTCTTTAATAACAACAAAACCTTCACCCACTCCGTCTCCTAGGCAGACGTTTCGTCTCCGCATACAGAGACAGTGTTATCACACATAAACAGTTTTTAGCATGCATAATTATAGTTCTGAGAGCAGACCTGGGATTAACACCTGTCCATTACAACACCTTTATACAAGGACAATGGACTGCCTCCGTGGCCCTGACGCAATTAGCATGTCACTAGACTGAGTCATAGAATATTGACTGGTTGGGGTCACAATTAACCAACATCTTGTAGTCTCTCAAGATCCTGCAATTATTATCAATGTCCAGGCAGAATAGTCCATAATCCGTTACACTACCCTTTGTAGGGGGTCCTCTTCTGACTTTAGAGTGTCCATCGGTCTCCGGGGTCTTTGGTTCCCCCTTTCCTCGGATATCTCATATGAGATCCATTGTGTAACCCGTTCTCCTCATTTGTATCCCGGGACCTCCCTTCCCCCGAATTCCGGGCCTTCCCTTGACAGACGGACTCCTCTCTTCTGGGGACTGGCATGGTCATAAGGAATCAGGAGGAGTCTCCTCTCCTCTGGGGACTCCTCTCCTCTCCTCTGAGGACTCCTCTCCTCTGGGGAGTCTCCTCTCCCCTGGGGACTCCTCTCCTCTGGGGACTCCTCTCCTCTCCTCTGGGGACTCCTCTCCTCTCCTATCCTCTGGGGACTCCTCTCCTCTCCTCTGGGGAGTCTCCTTTCCTCTCCTCTGGGGAGTCTCCTCTCCTCTCCTCTGGGGACTCCTCTCCTCTCCTCTGGGGAGTCTCCTCTCCTCTGGGGAGTCTCCTCTCCTCTGGGGACTCCTCTCCTCTGGGGAGTCTCCTCTCCTCTGTCGGTAGTTGTCGCGTTTCGGTGGAATTTTTGGTTCCCGGCGTCTTGCTGGTTATGGCTTTGGGGAGTCGGGAATGAGGGGCGGGGATCGGGGTGATTGGCGGGGGTTGGGCAGGTTGTTGGGTTGTGTGATGTCATCTCTTCTCTCTCTCCAGATGTCACACTCGCTGTGCTCCGCCCTTCTCCAAGATCCATTCCACACATGTCACCACGTGGTCAGCCCCTCCCCCTTCATGGCCAGCTGTGCTACTGACCTCTGCAGGTGAGTAATGGTGACCCCTCAGGGTAATGGTGACCTCTGTGGGTAATGGTGACCTATGTGGGTAATGGTGACCTCTGTGGGTAATGGTGACCTCTGTGGGTAATGGTGACCTCTGTGGGTAATAGTGACCTCTGTGGGTAATGGTGACCTCCTGAGGGTAATGGTGACCTCCTGAGGGTAATGGTGACCTCTGTGGGTAATGGTGACCTCCTGAGGGTAATAGTGACCTCTGTGGGTAATGGTGACCTCTGCGGGTAATAGTGACCTCTGTGGGTAATGGTGACCTCTGCAGGTAATGGTGACCTCTGTGGGTAATGGTGACCTCTGTGGGTAATGGTGACCTCTGCGGGTAATGGTGACCTCCTGAGGGTAATGGTGACCTCTGTGGGTAATGGTGACCTCTGCGGGTAATGGTGACCTCCTGAGGGTAATGGTGACCTCCTGAGGGTAATGGTGACCTCTGTGGGTAATGGTGACCTCCTGAGGGTAATGGTGACCTCTGTGGGTAATAGTGACCTCTGTGGGTAATGGTGACCTCCTGTGGGTAATGGTGACCTCTTTGGGTAATGGTGACCTCTGTGGGTAATAGTGACCTCCTGAGGGTAATGGTGACCTCTGTGGGTAATGGTGACCTCTGTGGGTAATGGTGACCTCTGCGGGTAATGGTGACCTCCTGAGGGTAATGGTGACCTCTTTGGGTAATGGTGACCTCTTTGGGTAATGGTGACCTCCTGAGGGTAATGGTGACCTATGTGGGTAATGGTGACCTCCTGAGGGTAATGGTGACCTCTTAGGATAATGGTGACCTCTCAGAATAATGGTGACCTCTGTGGGTAATGGTGACCTCCTGTGGGTAATGGTGACCTCCTGAGGGTAATGGTGACCTCTGTGGGTAATGGTGACCTCCTGTGGGTAATGGTGACCTCCTGAGGGTAATGGTGACCTCTGTGGGTAATGGTGACCTCCTGAGGGTAATGGTGACCTCTGTGGGTAATGGTGACCTCCTGAGGGTAATGGTGACCTCTGTGGGTAATAGTGACCTTTGTGGGTAATGGTGACCTATGTGGGTAATGGTGACCTCTCAGGATAATGGTGACCTATGTGGGTAATGGTGACCTCGTGAGGGTAATGGTGACCTCCTGAGGGTAATGGTGACCTCCTGAGGGTAATAGTGACCTCCTGAGGGTAATGGTGACCTCTGTGGGTAATGGTGACCTCTCAGGATAATGGTGACCTATGTGGGTAATGGTGACCTCCTGAGGGTAATGGTGACCTCTGTGGATAATGGTGACCTCTCAGGATAATGGTGACCTCTGTGGGTAATGGTGACCTCTGTGGGTAATGGTGACCTCTCAGGATAATAGTGACCTCCTGTGGGTAATGGTGACCTCCTGAGGGTAATGGTGACCTCTCAGAATAATGGTGACCTCCTGAGGGTAATGGTGACCTCCTGAGGGTAATGGTGACCTCTGTGGGTAATGGTGACCTCCTGAGGGTAATGGTGACCTCTGTGGGTAATGGTGACCTCCTGAGGGTAATGGTGACCTCCTGAGGGTAATGGTGACCTCCTGTGGGTAATGGTGACCACAGTGGGTAATGGTGACCTCCTGAGGGTAATGGTGACCTCTGTGGGTAATGGTGACCTATGTGGGTAATGGTGACCTCTGTGGGTAATGGTGACCTCCTGAGGGTAATGGTGACCTCTGCGGGTAATGGTGACCTCCTGAGGGTAATGGTGACCTCCTGAGGGTAATGGTGACCTCTGTGGGTAATGGTGACCTCCTGAGGGTAATAGTGACCTCTGTGGGTAATGGTGACCTCCTGAGGGTAATGGTGACCACAGTGGGTAATGGTGACCTCTGTGGGTAATGGTGACCTCCTGAGGGTAATGGTGACCTCTCATGATAATGGTGACCTCCTGAGGGTAATGGTGACCTCCTGAGGGTAATGGTGACCTCTGTGGGTAATGGTGACCTCCTGAGGGTAATGGTGACCACAGTGGGGGGTCTTACACTCTTCCTCTTCTCCTGCAGGTCGGATGGTGACGTCGGTACGTGGTGTCACGCCCTGGCAGAGTATGCGCGCTCCTGTGCCCACGCCGGACACCCTCTCCATGGCTGGCGAGAGACTTACAGACAGTGCGGTATGTGATCTTTGTATGTAACAGATGATATGAGATCTGATGTGCAAGTCCAATGAGAGGGCACAGAGCCCATCCCCCTTCTGAACATTGTGTCCAATGAGCGGGCACAGAGCCCATCCCCCATCTGAACGTTGTGTCCAATGAGCGGGCACAGAGCCCATCCCCCATCTGAACGTTGTGTCCAATGAGCGGGCACAGAGCCCATCCCCCATCTGAACGTTGTGTCCAATGAGCGGGCACAGAGCCCATCCCCCATCTGTAGGTTGTGTCCATTGAGCGGCCACAGAGCCCATCCCCCTTCTGAACATTGTGTCCAATGAGCGGGCACAGAGCCCATCCCCCATCTGAACGTTGTGTCCAATGAGCGGGCACAGAGCCCATCCCCCATCTGAACGTTGTGTCCAATGAGCGGGCACAGAGCCCATCCCCCATCTGAACGTTGTGTCCAATGAGCGGGCACAGAGCCCATCCCCCATCTGTAGGTTGTGTCCATTGAGCGGCCACAGAGCCCATCCCCCATCTGAACGTTGTGTCCAATGAGCGGGCACAGAGCCCATCCCCCATCTGTAGGTCGTGTCCAATGAGCGGGCACAGAGCCCATCCCCCATCTGAACATTGTGTCCAATGAGCGGGCACAGAGCCCATCCCCCTTCTGAACGTTGTGTCCAATGAGCGGGCACAGAGCCCATCCCCCATCTGTAGGTCGTGTCCAATGAGCGGGCACAGAGCCCATCCCCCATCTGTAGGTTGTGTCCATTGAGCGGGCACAGAGCCCATCCCCCATCTGTAGGTTGTGTCCATTGAGCGGCCACAGAGCCCATCCCCCATCTGTAGGTCGTGTCCATTGAGCGGCCACAGAGCCCATCCCCCATCTGTAGGTCGTGTCCATTGAGCGGCCACAGAGCCCATCCCCCATCTGTAGGTCGTGTCCAATGAGAGGCCACAGAGCCCATCCCCCATCTGTAGGTCGTGTCCATTGAGCGGCCACAGAGCCCATCCCCCATCTGTAGGTCGTGTCCATTGAGCGGCCACAGAGCCCATCCCCCATCTGTAGGTCGTGTCCATTGAGCGGGCACAGAGCCCATTCTGGTAATGTGGATATAGAATGGTAAGTACCCACCATGTTATAAATACAGGTACTTACTGTATATAGAGCAGTCAGTTTACACACATACATACAGAGGGGGGAAGGGGAAATAACAATCGTTGTGGGAGGTTCCTTAGTAGTTGGGGGGGAGGTTCCTTAGTAGTTGGGGGGAGGTTCCTTAGTAGTTGGGGGAGGTTCCTTGTTGGGAAGCACAGAGGTCAGATGTTTCTTGTAGTTGGGGGAGGTTCCTTGATAGTTGGGGGAGGTTCCTTGATAGTTGGGGGAGGTTCCTTAGTAGCTGGGGGAGGTTCCTTAGTAGTTGGGGGAGGTTCCTTAGTAGTTGGGGCAGGTTCCTTGTTGGGAAGCACAGAGGTCAGATGTTTCTTGTAGTTGGGGGAGGTTCCTTAGTAGTCGGGGGAGGTTTCTTAGTAGTTGGGGGAGGTTCCTTAGTAGTTGGAGGAGGTTCCTTAGTAGTTGGGGGAGGTTCCTTAGTAGTTGGGGGGAGGTTTCTTAGTAGTCGGGGGAGGTTCCTTAGTAGTTGGGGGAGGTTTCTTAGTAGTTGGGGGAGGTTTCTTAGTAGTTGGGGGGAGGTTCCTTAGTAGTTGGGGGAGGTTTCTTAGTAGTTGGGGGGAGGTTTCTTAGTAGTTGGGGGGAGGTTTCTTAGTAGTTGGGGGGAGGTTTCTTAGTAGTCGGGGGAGGTTCCTTAGTAGTTGGGGGGAGGTTTCTTAGTAGTTGGGGGAGGTTTCTTAGTAGTCGGGGGAGGTTCCTTAGTAGTCGGGGGAGGTTTCTTAGTAGTTGGGGGAGGTTCCTTAGTAGTTGGGGGAGGTTCCTTAGTAGTTGGAGGAGGTTTCTTAGTAGTTGGGGGAGGTTCCTTAGTAGTTGGGGGGAGGTTTCTTAGTAGTTGGGGGAGGTTCCTTAGTAGTTGGGGGAGGTTCCTTAGTAGTTGGGGGAGGTTCCTTATTAGTTGGGAGGGGGGGTTCCTTAGTAGTTGGGGGAGGTTCCTTAGTAGTTGGGAGAGGTTCCTTAGTAGTTGGGGGAGGTTCCTTAGTAGTTGGGAGAGGTTCCTTAGTAGTTGGGGGGAGGTTCCTTAGTAGTTGGGGGGAGGTTCCTTAGTAGTTGGGGGATGTTCCTTAGTAGTTGGGGGAGGTTCCTTAGTAGTTGGGGGAGGTTCCTTGTTGGGAAGCACAGAGGTCAGGCGTTTTTTGTAGTTGGGTTGGGGGGAGGTTCCTTAGTAGTTGGGGGAGGTTCCTTAGTAGTCAAGGGAGGTTCCTTAGTAGTTGGGGGAGGTTCCTTAGTAGTTGGGGGAGGTTCCTTAGTAGTTGGGGGAGGTTCCTTAGTAGTTGGGGGAGGTCCCTTGTTGGGAAGCACAGAGGTCAGGCGTTTTTTGTAGTTGGGTTGGGGGGAGGTTCCTTAGTAGTTGGGGGAGGTTCCTTAGTAGTCAAGGGAGGTTCCTTAGTAGTTGGGGGAGGTTCCTTAGTAGTTGGGGGGAGGTTCCTTAGTAGTTGGGGGGAGGTTCCTTAGTAGTTGGGGGATGTTCCTTAGTAGTTGGGGGAGGTTCCTTAGTAGTTGGGGGAGGTTCCTTGTTGGGAAGCACAGAGGTCAGGCGTTTTTTGTAGTTGGGTTGGGGGGAGGTTCCTTAGTAGTTGGGGGAGGTTCCTTAGTAGTCAAGGGAGGTTCCTTAGTAGTTGGGGGAGGTTCCTTAGTAGTTGGGGGAGGTTCCTTAGTAGTTGGGGGAGGTCCCTTGTTGGGAAGCACAGAGGTCAGGCGTTTTTTGTAGTTGGGTTGGGGGGAGGTTCCTTAGTAGTTGGGGGAGGTTCCTTAGTAGTCAAGGGAGGTTCCTTAGTAGTTGGGGGAGGTTCCTTAGTAGTTGGGGGGAGGTTCCTTAGTAGTTGGGGGGAGGTTCCTTAGTAGTTGGGGGATGTTCCTTAGTAGTTGGGGGAGGTTCCTTAGTAGTTGGGGGAGGTTCCTTGTTGGGAAGCACAGAGGTCAGGCGTTTTTTGTAGTTGGGTTGGGGGGAGGTTCCTTAGTAGTTGGGGGAGGTTCCTTAGTAGTCAAGGGAGGTTCCTTAGTAGTTGGGGGAGGTTCCTTAGTAGTTGGGGGAGGTTCCTTAGTAGTTGGGGGAGGTCCCTTAGTAGTTGGGGGAGGTTCCTTGTGGGGAAGCACAGAGGTCAGATGTTTCTTGTAGTCGGTGATCAGGTCTCCACACATCTCAGGAGGGATTTTCTCTTCTTTACAGATCTTCTCTAAATCCTTGAAGTCTCATCTCCTCCTCCATACATTTTCTATGGGATTAAGGTCTGGAGACCGGCTAGGCCACTCCATCACCTTCATGTGCTTCTTCTTGAGCCCCTCCTTTGTTGCCTTGGCGATATGTTTTGTGTGATCGTCATGCTGGAAGACCCATCCCCCACCCATCTTCAGTGTTCTGTCTGAGGGAAGAAGGTTCTCCTCCAAGATCTTACAATACGTGGCCCCTCCCATTGGCCCCTCAATGCGGCAAAGTCGGCCTGGACCTTTATCAGAGGAACCCCCCAAATCCTCATGTTTCCCCTCCCCCGTGTGACTGTAGGGATGGAGTTCTTAGGGTCATAGTCACCATTCTTCTTCCTCCAATCACGGCGAGTCGTCCTCAGGGAGACACATGGAGTCGTGACAACGATCATCTGAATGATTGAGAGAAGATCGGGAAGAATGGTGACTATGACACAACATTTGCAGGGGATCAAATCATTATTTTCAGTCCTGCCCCCAGGAGCTGGCACTCTAAGGTGACTAACTCACATTCATACACACTAGAGCCAATTTACCTCCCAGCATGTCTTTGGAGTGTGGGAGGAGACCGGAGTACCCGGAGGAACCCCCCCACAGGGAGAACATACAAACTCCATGCAGGCGTTACCATGGTGATAATTTCAACCGATGACCCCAGTGCTGCCAGGCGGAAGTGCTAACCAATCAGCCACTGTGCTGCCCAGCATGGAAAAGTAAAGAAAAAGGTGACCCCACGTGATCCTCCCACCACCGATCGGGATATTTACTGAATGTCTCCTCTGCAGGAATCCCATGTGAAGACGATCTTGTCTACAATGAATGTATCGCCTGCTGTCCCAACTCCTGCCACCAGAGGAAGCCGTGTATAGACAGCGAGATCGCCTGCGTGGATGGCTGCTACTGCACTGAAGGTGAGTCCTTTCTACAAGACCATGGATGGGCGTGTGGAGTCCACGGATGGGCGTGTGGAGTCATGGATGGGCGTGTCATGGATGGGCGTGTGGAGTCATGGATGGGTGTGTAGAGTGGTGTGTG
The DNA here is from genome assembly GCF_905171775.1 of Rana temporaria. Classification (NCBI taxonomy): domain Eukaryota; kingdom Metazoa; phylum Chordata; class Amphibia; order Anura; family Ranidae; genus Rana; species Rana temporaria. The sequence goes on along the minus strand of NW_024404571.1, from coordinate 33,991 downwards.
GAGTCCATGGATGGGCGTGTCATGGATGGGCGTGTGGAGTCATGGATGGGCGTGTCGTGGATGGGCGTGTGGAGTCATGGATGGGTGTGTGGAGTCATGGATGGGTGTGTGGAGTCATGGATGGGCGTGTGGAGTCATGGATGGGCGTGTGGAGTCATGGATGGGCGTGTGGAGTCATGGATGGGTGTGTAGAGTGGCGTGTGGAGTCACGGGTGGGCGTGTGGAGTCCACGGGTGGGCGTGTGGAGTCCACGGGTGGGCGTGTGGAGACCACGGATGGGCGTGTGGAGTCACGGGTGGGCTTGTAGAGTCACGGGTGGGCTTGTGGAGTCACGGGTGGGCTTGTGGAGTCACGGATGGGCGTGTGGAGTGACGGGTGGGCGTGTAGAGTCACGGATGGGCATGTAGAGTCCATGGGTGGGCGTGTGGAGTCACGGGTGGGCGTGTGGAGTCCACGGATGGGCGTGTGGAGTCCACGGATGGGCGTGTGGAGTCACGGATGGGCGTGTGGAGTCACGGGTGGGCGTGTGGAGTCACGGGTGGGCGTGTGGAGTCACGGGTGGGCGTGTGGGCGATACTGTGTATAGGTGATCTCCTGTATACAGTGGAGTGTGAGATGTATATGTGGAAGGTGTATATACACGGTATATGTGACGTATGTCTCGCTCTTCTTCCCTCCTTCGCACACGCAGGTTTGATCTATGAGAACGGGACTTGTGTTCACCCCTCTGAGTGTCCCTGTGACTTCCATGGCACCGTCTACCCTGCCGGCTCCGTAGTCCGGGATCGCTGCAACAACTGGTCAGTCTGCGGCACTGATAGGAGGCGAGGGACCCCACAGATCTTGTGATGTGGAATGTGGCCGGGTGTCTGTGGGCAGGATGTCTGTGGGCGGGGTGTTGGTGGGCGGGGTGTCTGTGGGCAGGGTGTAGGTGGGTGGGATGTTGGTGGGTGGGGTGTCTGTGGGCGGGGTGTTGGTGGGCGGTATGAATGTGCGGGGTGTTGGTAGGCAGTGTGTAGGTGTACGGGTTGTTGGTGGGCAGGATGTTGGTGGGCGGTATGTCTGTGGGCGGGGTGTAGGTGGGAGGGATGTTGGTGGGTGGGGTGTAGGTGGGCGGGGTGTTGGTGGGTGGGGTGTAGGAGGGCGGAGTGTAGGTGGACGGGGTGTCTGTGGGTGGGGTGTAGGTGGGTGGGATGTAGGTGGATGGGGTGTCTGTGGGTGGGGTGTTGGTGGGTGGGGTGTAGGCGGGCGGGGTGTAGGTGGGTGGGGTGTAGGTGGGTGGGATGTTGGTGGGCGGGGTGTCTGTGGGTGGGGTGTCTGTGGGTGGGGTGTTGGTGGGTGGGGTGTAGGTGGGCGGGGTGTTGGTGGGTGGGATGTTGGTGGGCGGGGTGTTGGTGGGTGGGGTGTAGGTGGGCGGAGTGTAGGTGGACGGGGTGTCTGTGGGTGGGGTGTAGGTGGGTGGGATGTTGGTGGGCGGGGTGTCTGTGGGTGGGATGTTGGTGGGTGGGGTGTAGGTGGGCAGAGTGTAGGTGGACGGGGTGTAGGTGGGTGGGATGTAGGTGGGTGGGATGTAGGTGGGTGGGGTGTAGGTGGGCGGGGTGTAGGTGGGTGGGGTGTAGGTGGGTGGGATGTTGGTGGGTGGGGTGTAGGTGGGAGGGATGTTGGTGGGTGGGGTGTCTGTGGGTGGGGTGTAGGTGGGCGGGGTGTTGGTGGGTGGGGTGTCTGTGGGTGGGGTGTAGGTGGGCGGGGTGTTGGTGGGTGGGGTGTAGAAGGGCGGAGTGTAGGTGGACGGGGTGTCTGTGGGTGGGGTGTAGGTGGGTGGGATGTAGGTGGATGGGGTGTCTGTGGGTGGGGTGTTGGTGGGTGGGGTGTAGGTGGGCGGGGTGTAGGTGGGTGGGGTGTAGGTGGGTGGGATGTTGGTGGGCGGGGTGTTGGTGGGTGGGGTGTAGGTGGGCGGAGTGTAGGTGGACGGGGTGTCTGTGGGTGGGGTGTCTGTGGGTGGGGTGTCGGTGGGCGGGGTGTAGGTGGGCGGGGTGTAGGTGGGCGGGGTGTAGGTGGGTGGGGTGTAGGAGGGCGGAGTGTAGGTGGACGGGGTGTCTGTGGGTGGGGTGTAGGTGGGTGGGATGTAGGTGGATGGGGTGTCTGTGGGTGGGGTGTTGGTGGGTGGGGTGTAGGTGGGTGGGGTGTAGGTGGGTGGGATGTTGGTGGGCGGGGTGTTGGTGGGTGGGGTGTAGGTGGGCGGAGTGTAGGTGGACGGGGTGTCTGTGGGTGGGGTGTAGGTGGGTGGGATGTTGGTGGGTGGGGTGTCTGTGGGCGGGGTGTTGGTGGGCGGTATGAATGTGCGGGGTGTTGGTAGGCAGTGTGTAGGTGTACGGGTTGTTGGTGGGCAGGATGTTGGTGGGCGGTATGTCTGTGGGTGGGGTGTAGGTGGGAGGGATGTTGGTGGGTGGGGTGTCTGTGGGTGGGGTGTAGGTGGGCGGGGTGTTGGTGGGTGGGGTGTAGGAGGGCGGAGTGTAGGTGGACGGGGTGTCTGTGGGTGGGGTGTAGGTGGGTGGGATGTAGGTGGATGGGGTCTCTGTGGGTGGGGTGTTGGTGGGCGGGGTGTAGGTGGGTGGGGTGTAGGTGGGTGGGATGTTGGTGGGCGGGGTGTCTGTGGGTGGGGTGTAGGTGGGCGGGGTGTTGGTGGGTGGGATGTTGGTGGGCGGGGTGTTGGTGGGTGGGGTGTAGGTGGGCGGAGTGTAGGTGGACGGGGTGTCTGTTGGTGGGTGGGGTGTCTGTGGGTGGGTTGTAGGTGGGCGGGGTGTTGGTGGGTGGGATGTTGGTGGGCGGGGTGTTGGTGGGTGGGGTGTAGGTGGGCGGAGTGTTGGTGGGTGGGTTTGTTGGTGGGCGGGGTGTTGGTGGGTGGGGTGTAGGTGGGCGGAGTGTAGGTGGACGGGGTGTCTGTGGGTGGGGTGTAGGTGGGTGGGATGTTGGTGGGCGGGGTGTCTGTGGGTGGGTTGTAGGTGGGCGGGGTGTTGGTGGGTGGGATGTTGGTGGGCGGGGTGTAGGTGGGCGGCTCAGCAGCTCCTGGAAATGCCGGTTTCCTGTCAGTTTTTGGCCTCATTGCTGACCCGGGACATGGAAAACACGGACAGAAGTCCGGGAGAAGTCGGATCTCGGGAGCCGGTCCGGGATCGGTGACTCACATTAGTAAATCCATTGGATCAGCATAGCTGGGAAATTGGCATTTTCAGGAATGGCAGCCTCCATGTGGGAAGATAGGTGTGGTAGTCTCAGCACAGAGCCCGGCCTTCTATTGGCTGATCTATGTGTGGGGGGCGGCTCCTCTGTGTGCTCTCAGCTCTGATTGGTCCTTCTCTTCTTCCAGCACCTGCTCAGGAGGAAGGTGGATCTGCACTGATGTGACCTGTCCCGGTGAGTGTGGGGGAGGGGGGGGGCAAATTACTCAAGTCCCCGCCCACTTTTTCATGGATAGGATAGTCCTTCCCCATCCGTAGTTCTGATCAATATGTATAGGTCGGGTCCCTATAGATGTGTATAGGCTGGATCCCTATAGATGGTATAGGTCGGGTCCCTATAGATGTGTATAGGCTGGATCCCTATAGATGGTATAGGTCGGGTCCCTATAGATGTGTATAGGCTGGATCCCTATAGATGGTATAGGTCGGGTCCCTATAGATGTGTATAGGCTGGATCCCTATAGATGGTATAGGTCGGGTCCCTATAGATGTGTATAGGCTGGATCCCTATAGATGGTATAGGTCGGGTCCCTATAGATGTGTATAGGCTGGATCCCTATAGATATACATAGGCCAGGTCCCTATAGATGTGCATAGGTCGGGGTCCCTATAGATGTGTAAAGGTCGGGTCCCTATAGATGGTATATATGTGTAAGCTGGGTTCCTATAGATATGTATAGACCGGGTCCCTCTAGATGGTATAGATTTGTATAGGTCGGGGCGCCTATAGATTTGTATAGGTCAGGTCCCTATAGATGGTATATAGATGTGTACAGGCCGGGTCCCTATAGAAGTATACAGGCCGGGTCCCTATAGAAGTGTATAGGTCGGGCCCCTATAGAAGTGTATAGGACGGGTCCCTATAGAAGTGTATAGGACGAGTCCCTATAGAAGTTTATAGCTTGGGTCCCTATAGAAGTATACAGGCCGGGTCCCTATAGAAGTGTATATGACGGGTCCCTATAGAAGTTTATAGGTCGGATCCCTATAGAAATGTATACGATGGGTCACTATAGATGTGTATAGACCTGGTCCCTATAGAAGTTTATAGCTTGGGTCCCTATAGAAGTGTATAGGCCGGGTCCCTATAGAAATGTATAGGATGGGTCACTGTAACGGTCACCACCGTTTACGACCTTCCATCCCATCCATGACAACTCATCTGACACTCCAACCGTCCATCAGACATCAGACATCCCAGAATAACGAGACTTGCTCCATTACTGGTATCAAAATGAAGACCTCTTTAATGGTTTCTTCTCGGCTTATATACAGTACAAGGCATGGAAGTAATCAAAGGGACAATGAGATCTCCACCCCCCTAATCACACACTAAGGCTAATTACTAAACATTCCTTCATTAACAGCATAACAGACAAAACACTTTCACACAATGATCTCCTTCCAATCCACATCCCCAGACAGACGCTCTGTCTCCGACAAGTACATTCCACACATAAACAGTATTTAGCATACATAATTAGAGTTCTGGGAGGAGCCGACCTGGATTAACACCTTTACACAAGGACTATGGAATGTCTTCCAGGCCCTGACTCAATTAGCATGTCACTAGTCAGGGCTAATCATAGAATATTCTTTGCAGGCATTAAGGAATATACTGTAAATCACTGTCCACGCCAAACCAATCCAACATGTGTCCCCCATCTCCTGGCTCAATCTGTGCCCAAAAGTCACTCCTGTTACAGTCACTATAGATGTGTAAAGGCCGGGTCCCTATAGAAGTGTACAGGCCGGGTCCCTATAGAAGTGTACAGGCCGGGTCCCTATAGAAGTGTACAGGCCGGGTCCCCACAGATGTGTATAGGCCTGGTCCCTACAGATGTGTATAGGCTGGGTCCCTATAGATGTGTATAGGTTGGGTCCCTATAGATGTGTATAGGCAGGGTCCATATAGATGTATATAGGTCGGGTCCCTATAGTTGTGTATAGGCCGGGTCCCTATAGATGGCCTGGTCCCTATAGATGGTCAGGTCCCTATAGATAGTCTGGTCCCCATAGATGTGTATAGGTCGGGTCCCTATAGATGTGTATAGGTCGGGTCCCTATAGATGTGTATAGGTCGGGTCCCTATAGATGTGTATAGGTCGGGTCCCTATAGATGTGTATAGGTCGGGTCCCTATAGATGTGTATAGGTCGGGTCCCTATAGATGTGTATAGGTCGGGTCCCTATAGATGTGTATAGGTCAGACCCCTATAGATGGCCGGGTCCCCATAGATGGGCGGGTCCCCATAGATGGTCGGGTCCCTATAGATGGTCGGGTCCCCATAGATGGGCGGGTCCCTATAGATGGTTGGGTCCCCATAGATGGGCGGGTCCCTATAGATGGTTGGGTCCCTATAGATGACCGGGTCCCTACAGATGGGCGGGTCCCTATAGATGGGCGGGTCCCCATAGATGGGCGGGTCCCTATAGATGGTGGGTCCCCATAGATGGGCGGGTCCCCATAGATGGGCGGGTCCCCATAGATGGGCGGGTCCCTATAGATGGTGGGGTCCCTATAGATGGGCGGGTCCCTATAGATGGGCGGGTCCCTATAGATGGTGGGGTCCCTATAGATGGGCGGGTCCCTATAGACGGTGGGGTCCCCATAGATGGTGGGGTCCCTATAGATGGTGGGGTCCCTATAGACGGGCGGGTCCCTATAGATGGGCGGGTCCCTATAGATGGGCGGGTCCATATAGATGGGCGGGTCCATATAGATGGACGGGTCCCCATAGATGGTGGGGTCCCTATAGATGGGTGGGTCCCTATAGATGGTCGGGTCCCCATAGATGGGCGGGTCCCCATAGATGGGCGGGTCCCCATAGATGGGCGGGTCCCCATAGGTGGTGGGGTCCCTATAGATGGGCGGGTCCCTATAGATGGGCGGGTCCCTATAGATGGGCGGGTCCCCATAGATGGGCGGGTCCCCATAGATGGTGGGGTCCCTATAGATGGTGGGGTCCCTATAGATGGACGGGTCCCTATAGATGGGCGGGTCCCTATAGATGGGCGGGTCCCTATAGATGGGCGGGTCCCCATAGATGGGCGGGTCCCCATAGATGGTGGGGTCCCTATAGATGGTGGGGTCCCTATAGATGGACGGGTCCCTATAGGTGGTGGGGTCCCTATAGGTGGTGGGGTCCCTATAGGTGGTGGGGTCCCTATAGGTGGTGGGGTCCCTATAGGTGGTGGGGTCCCTATAGATGGGCGGGTCCCTATAGATGGGCGGGTCCCTATAGATGGGCGGGTCCCCATAGATGGGCGGGTCCCTATAGGTGGTGGGGTCCCTATAGGTGGTGGGGTCCCTATAGGTGGTGGGGTCCCTATAGATGGGCGGGTCCCTATAGATGGGCGGGTCCCTATAGATGGACGGGTCCCCATAGATGGGCGGGTCCCCATAGATGGTGGGGTCCCTATAGATGGTGGGGTCCCTATAGATGGACGGGTCCCTATAGGTGGTGGGGTCCCTATAGGTGGTGGGGTCCCTATAGGTGGTGGGGTCCCTATAGATGGGCGGGTCCCTATAGATGGGCGGGTCCCTATAGATGGGCGGGTCCCTATAGATGGGCGGGTCCCCATAGATGGGCGGGTCCAGTCCTGTAACTCTCTCTCTTTTCTCCCATGTTGTCAGCGGAATGTTCCGTCTCGGGAGACTTTCACATTGTGACGTTCGATGGGCGGAAGTTCACCTTCCAGGCTCCCTGTCAGTACATCCTCACCAAGAGCCGCACCTCCGGGGCCTTCACCGTGTCGCTGCACAACGCCCCCTGTGGACAGGTGAGACCAGTGGCTCGGGCGTCCCATGTGGCTCTCGGCTCCCTCTGAGTAGATATTTGTGGATCAGCGCTCCTCGGGCAGTGGCTCGGGCGTCCCATGTGGCGCTCAGCTCCCTCTAAAGTATACGATTCCACTGCCATGGAGGTGTTTGAGGTCCTGGGAGTTGGCGGGGTGTTTCTGAATATTGGAATTAGAAGAAACGTGACTCTGGTGTAAGGTTGCCGATCGTTGTCACCAGGGAGGGGGGCCGAGAGTCACACGAGGCTCTGAGTCTTTGAACCCTCCAGTGTGACTGTACAGTAATCATGTGACAGGCAGGGGGCGCCCTGGAGACCTCCGCACTGTGGCCCCGCCCTCTCTGTGGGCGGCTCTTCGGTGGACTCTTGTTGTCCATGGCGATCATTATGATGATTCAGCGGGGTTTCCTGCGTCGGCTCTTCTCGTTGGTCCTTGAGATTGCGGGGTCTTTGCTGGGGTCAGATGTTGATGTGAGGACATCGGTGGCCATGGTTGGGTGTGTCTGTGGTATGGAGTGTTCAGCGTATTTCGCAGTGTGCGCCTGGATTGGCGGTGGGGGGAGGGGAGCTTCTTGGCAGGGAGGACAAAGCCTCCGGTCATGGCGCTCCTCCGACGCGCTGACACTACCAATCATCAGCTATAAGCAGCTTCACAATTTTCTGAAATTTTGCTAAAGCGCTTTCTGGACAGCAAATCAGAGGAGGATCGGCGCGGCTTAACCTGATGGCGGTGTCCGGTGTCACCATCAATGTCTTTGTCCTTCCCGGAGAGGAGAACGCAGGAATGTATTGTCCCGGGTGAGGACAGCTGCCCGACATGAAAGGGGCGATTCATGGGAACAGAGCCGATCCTCGTCTAGGATTTCTCCCTTTCACAAGCATGGATGAAGAAAGTGTCCACGTCGTACACGGCTCGCCGATCGCCCTCGCCGATCGCCCTCACCGATCGCCCTTCCAAACCGATCGCCCTTCCCTACCCATCGAGCACTCTTCACATGGCTCCCCCAGCATCTCACTATCAATAGAAGTGCTGGGTCCATGTCCACGTCATACACGGCTCGCCGATCGCCCTTACCGATCGCCCTTCCAAACCGATCGCCCTTCCCCACCCATTGACCACTCTTCACATGGCTCCCCCAGCATCTCACTATCAATGGAAGTGCTGGGTCCACGTCATAGGTGAAGGTACACAGCCTGCCGATCGCCCTTCCCCACCCATCAACCACTCTGCATATGGCGCTTCATTGACTCCTCCCACTTCTCTTAAAGTGGAAAAGTTTTGGAGGGACATTTCATGGCAGACTGCGGTCCCCATCGGCTCTGCCGCCATTCCCGGGACAACTCGCCTCAGGTGAAGCCCAGATCACCCCGTGAAAGATCGGAACTTCCTTCCTCTGAGTGTTGCACCGGATTGGCTATCGATTTACACAGAGAGTTTGGAGTCGTACATTTTATTGGCTAAGGGAAGAACTTCCAGGCCCCCGGGGATCCTTCTTCAGACCGCTCTGTACATAGGAGGATAATAGAGAACAGAGCAGCTCCGTGAGATAAAAACAATATAAGTGTCTATGATGATCAGATACACGGAATCCAATCACATAAAAGATCGATAGAAGATCGATACATCGACCCTACAGCAACATTCTACATAAAATAGTGAAGTCCCCAAAGAATGACTTGGTGAACGATCGAGTCCAAGTGAAGGTGATCGGTGTGAAGAATGCCGAGATCCATGGATAGGACTCAATGAGAGGAAATGTAGAGAATGAAAACTCTAATGCCGAGTACACATGATCGGCGCGATCGGCCAAACTCATCGGAATTCCTCGGAAAAAAGTCCGACGGGGCATACAGGACTCCGGAATTCTACAGACCACACGGCAGTGTCACCTCACAGGACTCCGGAATTCTACAGACCATACGGCAGTGTCACCTCACGGGACTCAGGAATTCTACAGACCATACGGCAGTGTCACCTCACAGGACTCCGGAATTCTACAGACCATACGGCAGTGTCACCTCACAGGACTCCGGAATTCTACAGACCATACGGCAGTGTCACCTCACAGGACTCCGGAATTCTACAGATCATACGGCAGTGTCACCTCACAGGACTCCGGAATTCTACAGATCATACGGCACTGTCACCTCACAGGACTCCGGAATTCTACAGATCATACGGCAGTGTCACCTCACAGGACTCCGGAATTCTACAGACCATACGGCAGTGTCACCTCACAGGACTCCGGAATTCTACAGACCATACGGCAGTGTCACCTCACAGGACTCCGGAATTCTACAGACCACACGGCAGTGTCACCTCACAGGACTCCGGAATTCTACAGACCATACGGCAGTGTCACCTCACGGGACTCCGGAATTCTACAGACCACACGGCAGTGTCACCTCACAGGACTCCGGAATTCTACAGACCATACGGCAGTGTCACCTCACAGGACTCCGGAATTCTACAGATCATACGGCAGTGTCACCTCACAGAACTCCGGAATTCTACAGACCATACAGCAGTGTCACCTCACAGGACTCCGGAATTCTACAGACCACACGGCAGTGTCACCTCACAGGACTCCGGAATTCTACAGACCACACAGCAGTGTCACCTCACGGGACTCCGGAACTCTACAGACCATACGGCACTGTCACCTCACGGGACTCCGGAATTCTACAGACCATACGGCAGTGTCACCTCCCGGGACTCCGGAATTCTACAGACCATACGGCAGTGTCACCTCACAGGACTCCGGAATTCTACAGATCATACGGCAGTGTCACCTCACAGGACTCCGGAATTCTACAGATCATACGGCACTGTCACCTCACAGGACTCCGGAATTCTACAGACCACACGGCAGTGTCACCTCACAGGACTCCGGAATTCTACAGACCACACGGCAGTGTCATCTCACAGGACTCCGGAATTCTACAGACCACACGGCAGTGTCACCTCACAGGACTCCGGAATTCTACAGACCACACGGCAGTGTCACCTCACAAGACTCCGGAATTCTACAGACCACACGGCAGTGTCACCTCACAAGACTCCGGAATTCTACAGACCACACGGCAGTGTCACCTCACGGGACTCCGGAATTCTACAGACCACACGGCAGTGTCATCTCACGGGACTCCGGAATTCTACAGACCATACGGCAGTGTCACCTCACAGGACTCCGGAATTCTACAGATCATACGGCAGTGTCACCTCACAGGACTCCGGAATTCTACAGATCATACGGCACTGTCACCTCACAGGACTCCGGAATTCTACAGACCACACGGCAGTGTCACCTCACAAGACTCCGGAATTCTACAGACCACACGGCAGTGTCACCTCACAGGACTCCGGAATTCTACAGACCACACGGCAGTGTCACCTCACAGGACTCCGGAATTCTACAGACCACACGGCAGTGTCATCTCACAGGACTCCGGAATTCTACAGACCACACGGCAGTGTCACCTCACGGGACTCCGGAATTCTACAGACCATACGGCAGTGTCACCTCACAGGACTCCGGAATTCTACAGACCACACGGCAGTGTCACCTCACAAGACTCCGGAATTCTACAGACCACACGGCAGTGTCATCTCACGGGACTCCGGAATTCTACAGACCACACGGCAGTGTCACCTCACAAGACTCCGGAATTCTACAGACCACACGGCAGTGTCACCTCACAGGACTCCGGAATTCTACAGACCACACGGCAGTGTCACCTCACAGGACTCCGGAATTCTACAGACCACACGGCAGTGTCATCTCACAGGACTCCGGAATTCTACAGACCATACGGCAGTGTCATCTCACAGGACTCCGGAATTCTACAGACCACACGGCAGTGTCACCTCACAGGACTCCGGAATTCTACAGACCACACGGCAGTGTCATCTCACAGGACTCCGGAATTCTACAGACCACACGGCAGTGTCACCTCACAGGACTCCAGAATTCTACAGACCACACGGCAGTGTCACCTCACAGGACTCCGGAATTCTACAGACCACACGGCAGTGTCATCTCACGGGACTCCGGAATTCTACAGATCATACGGCAGTGTCATCTCACAGGACTCCGGAATTCTACAGACCACACGGCAGTGTCACCTCACAGGACTCCGGAATTCTACAGACCACACGGCAGTGTCACCTCACAGGACTCCGGAATTCTACAGACCATACGGCAGTGTCATCTCACGGGACTCCGGAATTCTACAGACCATAAGGCAGTGTCATCTCACGGGACTCCGGAATTCTACAGACCACACGGCAGTGTCACCTCACAGGACTCCGGAATTCTACAGACCATACGGCAGTGTCACCTCACGGGACTCCGGAATTCTACAGACCACACGGCAGTGTCACCTCACAGGACTCCGGAATTCTACAGACCACACGGCAGTGTCATCTCACAGGACTCCGGAATTCTACAGACCATACGGCAGTGTCACCTCACGGGACTCCGGAATTCTACAGACCATACGTCAGTGTCATCTCACGGGACTCCGGAATTCTACAGACCATACGGCACTGTCACCTCACAGGACTCCGGAATTCTACAGACCATACGGCAGTGTCACCTCACAGGACTCCGGAATTCTACAGACCATACGGCACTGTCACCTCACAGGACTCCGGAATTCTACAGACCATACGGCAGTGTCACCTCACAGGACTCCGGAATTCTACAGACCACACGGCACTGTCACCTCACAGGACTCCGGAATTCTACAGACCATACGGCAGTGTCACCTCACAGGACTCCGGAATTCTACAGACCACACGGCAGTGTCACCTCACGGGACTCCGGAATTCTACAGACCACACGGCAGTGTCATCTCACAGGACTCCGGAATTCTACAGACCACACGGCAGTGTCACCTCACAAGACTCCGGAATTCTACAGACCACACGGCAGTGTCACCTCACAAGACTCCGGAATTCTACAGACCACACGGCAGTGTCATCTCACGGGACTCCGGAATTCTACAGACCATACGGCAGTGTCACCTCACGGGACTCCGGAATTCTACAGACCACACGGCAGTGTCACCTCACAGGACTCCGGAATTCTACAGACCATACGGCAGTGTCACCTCACAGGACTCCGGAATTCTACAGACCACACGGCAGTGTCACCTCACGGGACTCCGGAATTCTACAGACCACACGGCACTGTCACCTCACAGGACTCCGGAATTCTACAGACCATACGGCAGTGTCACCTCACAGGACTCCGGAATTCTACAGACCACACGGCAGTGTCACCTCACGGGACTCCGGAATTCTACAGACCACACGGCAGTGTCACCTCACAGGACTCCGGAATTCTACAGACCACACGGCAGTGTCATCTCACAGGACTCCGGAATTCTACAGACCATACAGCAGTGTCACCTCACAGGACTCCGGAATTCTACAGACCACACGGCAGTGTCACCTCACGGGACTCCGGAATTCTACAGACCACACGGCAGTGTCACCTCACGGGACTCCGGAATTCTACAGACCATACGGCAGTGTCACCTCACGGGACACTGACTGTGTTGTGGGCGGGGCTCCTCTTTGCGGTGACCCGTCTGTGTTGTGGGCGGGGCTCCTCTTTGCGGTGACCCGTCTGTGTTGTGGGCGGGGCTCCTCTTTGCGGTGACCCGTCTGTGTTGTGGGCGGGTTCCTCTTTGCGGTGACCCGTCTGTGTTGTGGGCGGGGTTCCTCTTTGCGGTGACCCGTCTGTGTTGTGGGCGGGTTCCTCTTTGCGGTGACCCGTCTGTGTTGTGGGCGGGGCTCCTCTTTGCAGTGACCCGTCTGTGTTGTGGGCGGGGTTCCTCTTTGCGGTGACCCGTCTGTGTTGTGGGCGGGTTCCTCTTTGCAGTGACCCGTCTGTGTTGTGGGCGGGGCTCCTCTTTGCGGTGACCCGTCTGTGTTGTGGGCGGGTTCCTCTTTGCGGTGACCCGTCTGTGTTGTGGGCGAGGCTCCTCTTTGCGTTGACCCGTCTGTGTTGTGGGCGGGGCTCCTCTTTGTGGTGACCCGTCTGTGTTGTGGGCGGGGTTCCTCTTTGCGGTGACCCGTCTGTGTTGTGGGCGGGGTTCCTCTTTGCGGTGACCCGTCTGTGTTGTGGGCGGGGCTCCTCTTTGCGGTGACTCGTCTGTGTTGTGGGCGGGTTCCTCTTTGCGGTGACCCGTCTGTGTTGTGGGCGGGGTTCCTCTTTGCGGTGACCCGTCTGTGTTGTGGGCGGGGTTCCTCTTTGCGGTGACCCGTCTGTGTTGTGGGCGGGGCTCCTCTTTGCGGTGACTCGTCTGTGTTGTGGGCGGGTTCCTCTTTGCGGTGGCTCGTCTGTGTTGTGGGCGGGTTCCTCTTTGCGGTGACTCGTCTGTGTTGTGGGCGGGGCTCCTCTTTGACGTTCTCCATCTTGGTTTTTGTCTTGCAGAATTTGGACGGCTCCTGTATCCAGTCTGTCAACCTGATTATGGACCAGGATCAGAGAAAACAGGTCACCTTGACGCAGGCAGGAGACGTCCTCGTGTATGACCAGTACAAGATCAACCTACCTTACACAGACGGTGAGATCTAGAACCTTCCCCCGAGGACAGACATCCGACAATATACACTGCCATGCTGCAAGTGTGGTAACCCATAGCAACCAATCTGGTAGATTAGAGGTAGGGATGACGCTGGATTTCCACCACCATTATGCTTTAACATCATCCAGTTTACCCTTCTACAAATTCCCATGATGGTGCCGCCGCCATTGCCATGCCTGTGTGGCTCAGCTCACCACCTATAGTAGTTGGGGGGGGAGGGGTACATGGGTTGGAGGTCTGAGGGCTCCTACAATAGAGGAGGAGTAGTTGGGGGGAGGGGTACATGGGTTGGAGGTCTGAGGGCTCCTACCATAGAGGAGGAGTAGTTGGGGGGAGGGGTACATGGGTTGGAGGTCTGAGGGCTCCTACCATAGAGGAGGAGAAGTTGGGGGAGGGGTACATGAATTGGAGGTCTGAGGGCTCCTACCATAGAGGAGGATAAGTTGGGGGAGGGGTACATGAATTGGAGGTCTGAGGGCTCCTACCATAGAGGAGGAGAAGTTGGGGGAGGGGTACATGAATTGGAGGTTTGAGGGCTCCTACCATAGAGGAGTAGTAGTTGGGGGGGAGGGGTACATGGGTTGGAGGTCTGGGGGCTCTTACCATAGAGGAGGAGTAGTTGGGGGAGGGGTACATGGGTTGGAGGTCTGAGGGCTCCTACCATAGAGGAGGAGAAGTTGGGGGGGGGAGGGTGTAACCACCGTTTACGACCTTCCATCCCAGTCACGACAGCTTATCTGACACACAGACAAACCAGCAGGCCTCCCATTTCCCAGAATAACGAGACTTGCTCCGTGTTCTCTGGTTTCAAATGAAGACAATTTTAATGGTTTCTTCTCAGTCTTATATACAGTACAACCATGTGACAGTATTCAAAGGGACAATGAGATCTCCACCCCCCTAATCACACACTAAGGCTAATTACTTAACATTCTTTAATCAACAACAAAACACCTTCACCCACTCCGTCTCCGCACACAGCTTGACACCTCTGAGCATCACTAGGCTCTAGACAGTGTTATCACACGTAAGCAGTATTTAGCATGCATAATTAGAGTTCTGGGAGCAGACCTGGGATTAACACCTGTCCGTTACAACACCTTTACACAAGGACAATGGACTGTCTTCCAAGCCCTGATGCAATTAGCATGTCACTAGAAATGAGTCACTATTGACTGGTTGGGCCCACATCTTGCAATCTCTCAAGATCCTGCAATATGAACTATTAGTGATGTCCCATCTCATGTAATACATGAATTATGATTCACTTGCCACCCCATGCCCAAAAGGCACAGGGTGGACTCAGACCCAAGAGTTATCAGTGACGCTGACACAGGAGTATCCTCCATCCTCACAAAGTCTCTGGATGTCCCGGGTCATTACGTTACAGAGGGGTACATGGGTTGGAGGTCTGGGGGCTCCTACCATAGAGGAGGAGTAGTTGGGGGAGGGGTACATGAATTGGAGGTCTGAGGGCTTCTACCATAGAGGAGGAGGAGTAGTTGGGGGGGAGGGGTACATGGGTTGGAGGTCTGGGGGCTCCTACCATAGAGGAGGAGTAGTTGGGGGGGAGGGGTACATGGGTTGGAGGTCTGAGGGCTCCTACCATAGAGGAGGACCTTTTGCTTCTCTTGTTCTTCGCCCCTCTGGACACATTTTCTTCCTGTTTTCTAGACGTGTTCCGGGTCAGGAAACTCTCATCGGTCTTTGTACAGGTGAAGACGGACATCGGCCTGCAGCTGCTGTATGACCGGCGGGGTCTGCGCCTCTATCTCCAGCTGGACGGGCGCTGGAAGGACAACACGGCCGGCCTTTGCGGGACCTTCAATGACAACACGCAGGATGACTTTCTGTACGTCCCTCGTCTTGTATTCAGTTTAGTGAAGAGTCAGAGCCAAGGGGGTCCCTACTTCTGTAAGGGGGTCCATACTTCTATAGGGGGGTCCATACTTCTATAAGGGGTCCTTACTTCTATAAGGGGGTCCATACTTCTATAAGGGGGTCCTTACTTCTATAAGGGGGTCCATACTTCTATAAGGGGGTCCTTACTTCTATAAGGGGTCCATACTTCTATAAGGGGGTCCTTACTTCTATAAGGGGTCCATACTTCTATAAGGGGGTCATACTTCTATAAGGGGGTGCCTACTTCTGTAAGGGGGTCCATACTTCTATAAGGGGGTCCATACTTCTATAAGGGGGTCCTTACTTCTGTAAGGGGGTGCCTACTTCTATAAGGGGGTGCCTACTTCTATAAGGGGGTCATACTTCTATAAGGGGGTCCTTACTTCTATAAGGGGGTCTTTACTTCTATAAGGGGGTCCTTACTTCTATAAGGGGGTCATACTTCTATAAGGGGGTCCTTACTTCTATAAGGGGGTCCTTACTTCTATAAGGGGGTCCTTACTTCTATAAGGGGGTCTTTACTTCTATAAGGGGGTCCTTACTTCTATAAGAGGGTCCTTCTATAAGGGGTCCCTACTTCTATAAAGGAATCCATACTTGTAAGGTAGGGGTCCATACTTCTATATAGTGGGGGGGTTCTATATTTCTATATGGTGGTGGTGGGGGGGTTATATTTCTATATGGTGGTGGGGGGGTTCTATATTTCTATATGGTGGTGGGGGGGGGGGTTATATTTCTATATGGTGGTGGGGGGGGTTCTATATTTCTATATGGTGGTGGTGGGGGGGGTTCTATATTTCTATATGGTGGTGGGGGGGGTTCTATATTTCTATATGGTGGTGGGGGGGGGGTTCTATATTTCTATATGGTGGTGGGGGGGGTTATATTTCTATATGGTGGTGGGGGGGGTTCTATATTTCTATATGGTGGTGGGGGGGGGGGTTCTATATTTCTATATGGTGGTGGGGGGGGTTCTATATTTCTATATGGTGGTGGGGGGGGTTCTATATTTCTATATGGTGGTGGGGGGGGGTTATATTTCTATATGGTGGTGGGGGGGGGGTTCTATATTTCTATATGGTGGTGGGGGGGGTTCTATATTTCTATATGGTAGTGGTGGGGGGGGGGGTTCTATATTTCTATATGGTGGTGGTGGGGGGGGTTCTATATTTCTATATGGTGGTGGGGGGTTCTATATTTCTATATGGTGGTGGGGGGGGTTCTATATTTCTATATGGTGGTGGGGGGGTTCTATATTTCTATATGGTGGTGGTGGGGGGGTTCTATATTTCTATATGGTGGGGGGGGGTTCTATATTTCTATATGGTGGTGGTGGGGGGGGTTCTATATTTCTATATGGTGGTGGGGGGGGTTCTATATTTCTATATGGTGGTGGTGGGGGGGGGTTCTATATTTCTATATGGTGGTGGGGGGGGTTATATTTCTATATGGTGGTGGGGGGGGGTTATATTTCTATATGGTGGTGGGGGGGGTTCTATATTTCTATATGGTGGGGGGGGGGGGTTCTATATTTCTATATGGTGGGGGGGGTTATATTTCTATATGGTGGTGGGGGGGGGGGTTCTATATTTCTATATGGTGGGGGTTCTATATTTCTATATGGTGGTGGGGGGGTTCTATATTTCTATATGGTGGTGGGGGGGGGGGTTCTATATTTCTATATAGTGGGGGGGTTCTATATTTCTATATGGTGGTGGGGGGGGGTTCTATATTTCTATATGGTGGTGGGGGGGGGTTCTATATTTCTATATGGTGGTGGGGGGGGTTCTATATTTCTATATGGTGGTGGGGGGGGTTCTATATTTCTATATGGTGGTGGTGGGGGGGGGGGGGGTTCTATATTTCTATATGGTGGTGGGGGGGGTTCTATATTTCTATATGGTGGTGGGGGGTTCTATATTTCTATATGGTGGTGGGGGGGGGGTTATATTTCTATATGGTGGTGGGGGGGTTCTATTTCTATATGGTGGTGGTGGGGGGGGGGTTCTATATTTCTATATGGTGGTGGTGGTGGGGGGGGGTTCTATTATTCTATATGGTGGTGGTGGGGGGGGGGGTTATATTTCTATATGGTGGGGGGGGGTTATATTTCTATATGGTGGTGGGGGGGGGGGTTCTATATTTCTATATGGTGGGGGGGGGGTATATTTCTATATGGTGGTGGTGGGGGGGTTCTATATTTCTATATGGTGGGGGGGGGGTTCTATATTTCTATATGGTGGTGGGGGGGGGGTTCTATATTTCTATATGGTGGTGGGGGGGGGTTATATTTCTATATGGTGGTGGGGGGGGGGGGTTCTATATTTCTATATGGTGGTGGGGGGGGGGGTTATATTTCTATATGGTGGTGGGGGGGGTTCTATATTTCTATATGGTGGGGGGGGGTTATATTTCTATATGGTGGTGGTGGGGGGGGGGTTCTATATTTCTATATGGTGGTGGGGGGGTTCTATATTTCTATATGGTGGGGGGGGGTTATATTTCTATATGGTGGTGGGGGGGGGTTCTATATTTCTATATGGTGGTGGGGGGGTTCTATATTTCTATATGGTGGTGGGGGGGTTCTATATTTCTATATGGTGGTGGGGGGGTTTATATTTCTATATGGTGGTGGTGGGGGGGGGTTCTATATTTCTATATGGTGGTGGTGGTGGGGGGGGGTTCTATTATTCTATATGGTGGTGGTGGGGGGGGGGTTTATATTTCTATATGGTGGGGGGGGGGTTATATTTCTATATGGTGGTGGGGGGGGGGTTCTATATTTCTATATGGTGGTGGTGGGGGGGGGTTCTATATTTCTATATGGTGGTGGGGGGGGTTATATTTCTATATGGTGGTGGTGGGGGGGGTTCTATATTTCTATATGGTGGTGGGGGGGGTTATATTTCTATATGGTGGTGGGGGGGGGGTTCTATATTTCTATATGGTGGGGGGGGTTATATTTCTATATGGTGGTGGGGGGGGGGTTCTATATTTCTATATGGTGGTGGGGGGGGGGGGTTATATTTCTATATGGTGGTGGGGGGGGGGGTTCTATATTTCTATATGGTGGTGGGGGGGGGGGTTATATTTCTATATGGTGGTGGGGGGTTCTATATTTCTATATGGTGGGGGGGGGGTTATATTTCTATATGGTGGTGGTGGGGGGGGTTCTATATTTCTATATGGTGGTGGGGGGGTTCTATATTTCTATATGGTGGGGGGGGTTATATTTCTATATGGTGGGGGGGTATATTTCTATATGGTGGTGGGGGGGGTTCTATATTTCTATATGGTGGTGGGGGGGTTCTATATTTCTATATGGTGGTGGGGGGGTTCTATATTTCTATATGGTGGGGGGGGGTTATATTTCTATATGGTGGTGGGGGGGGGTTCTATATTTCTATATGGTGGGGGGGGGGGGTTATATTTCTATATGGTGGTGGGGGGGGGTTCTATATTTCTATATGGTGGGGGGGGGTTATATTTCTATATGGTGGTGGTGGGGGGGGTTCTATATTTCTATATGGTGGGGGGGTTCTATATTTCTATATGGTGGTGGGGGGTTCTATATTTCTATATGGTGGGGGGGGTTCTATATTTCTATATGGTGGTGGGGGGGGGGTTCTATATTTCTATATGGTGGGGGGGGGGTTATATTTCTATATGGTGGTGGGGGGGGGGTTCTATATTTCTATATGGTGGTGGTGGGGGGTTATATTTCTATATGGTGGGGGGGGTTCTATATTTCTATATGGTGGTGGGGGGGTTTCTATATTTCTATATGGTGGGGGGGGGTTCTATATTTCTATATTTCTATATGGTGGGGGGGGTTCTATATTTCTATATGGTGGGGGGGGTTCTATATTTCTATATGGTGGGGGGGGGTTCTATATTTCTATATTTCTATATGGTGGGGGGGGTTCTATATTTCTATATGGTGGTGGGGGGGTTCTATATTTCTATATGGTGGGGGGGGGTTCTATATTTCTATATGGTGGGGGGGGGGGTTCTATATTTCTATATTTCTATATGGTGGGGGGGGGTTCTATATTTCTATATGATGGTGGTGGGGGGGGGTTCTATATTTCTATATGGTGGTGGGGGGTTCTATATTTCTATATGGTGGTGGGGGGGGTTCTATATTTCTATGTGGTGGGGGGGGGGGTTATATTTCTATATGGTGGTGGGGGGGGGGGTTATATTTCTATATGGTGGTGGTGGGGGGGGGGTTATATTTCTATATGGTGGTGGGGGGGTTCTATATTTCTATATGGTGGGGGGGGGTTCTATATTTCTATATGGTGGTGGGGGGGGTTCTATATTTCTATATGGTGGGGGGGGGTTCTATATTTCTATATGGTGGTGGTGGGGGGGGTTATATTTCTATATGGTGGGGGGGGTTCTATATTTCTATATGGTGGTGGGGGGGTTCTATATTTCTATATGGTGGTGGGGGGGGGTTCTATATTTCTATATGGTGGTGGGGGGGGGTTCTATATTTCTATATGGTGGTGGGGGGGGGGGTTCTATATTTCTATATGGTGGGGGGGTTCTATATTTCTATATGGTGGTGGTGGGGGGGGGTTCTATATTTCTATATGGTGGTGGGGGGGGGGTTATATTTCTATATGGTGGTGGGGGGGGGTTATATTTCTATATGGTGGTGGGGGGGGGGGGTTCTATATTTCTATATGGTGGGGGGGGGGGGTTATATTTCTATATGGTGGTGGGGGGGGGTTATATTTCTATATGGTGGTGGTGGGGGGGGGTTCTATATTTCTATATGGTGGTGGGGGGGGGTTATATTTCTATATGGTGGTGGGGGGGGGTTCTATATTTCTATATGGTGGTGGGGGGGTTCTATATTTCTATATGGTGGTGGTGGGGGGGGTTCTATATTTCTATATGGTGGTGGGGGGGTTCTATATTTCTATATGGTGGGGGGGGGGTTCTATATTTCTATATGGTGGGGGGGGGGTTCTATATTTTTATATGGTGGTGGGGGGGTTTATATTTCTATATGGTGGTGGGGGGGGGGGGGTTCTATATTTCTATATGGTGGTGGTGGTGGGGGGGGGTTCTATTATTCTATATGGTGGTGGTGGGGGGGGGGTTATATTTCTATATGGTGGGGGGGGGGGTCTATATTTCTATATGGTGGTGGGGGGGGGGGGTTCTATATTTCTATATGGTGGTGGGGGGGGGTTATATTTCTATATGGTGGTGGTGGGGGGGTTCTATATTTCTATATGGTGGTGGGGGGGGGTTATATTTCTATATGGTGGTGGTGGGGGGGGTTCTATATTTCTATATGGTGGTGGGGGGGGGGTTATATTTCTATATGGTGGTGGGGGGGTTCTATATTTCTATATGGTGGGGGGGGGTTATATTTCTATATGGTGGTGGGGGGGGGTTCTATATTTCTATATGGTGGGGGGGGGGGGTTCTATATTTCTATATGGTGGTGGGGGGGGGTTCTATATTTCTATATGGTGGGGGGGGGTTCTATATTTCTATATGGTGGTGGGGGGGGGGTTCTATATTTCTATATGGTGGTGGGGGGGTTCTATATTTCTATATGGTGGTGGGGGGGGGGGTTCTATATTTCTATATGGTGGTGGTGGGGGGGTTATATTTCTATATGGTGGTGGTGGGGGGGGTATATTTCTATATGGTGGTGGGGGGGGTTTCTATATTTCTATATGGTGGGGGGGGGTTATATTTCTATATGGTGGTGGGGGGGTATATTTCTATATGGTGGGGGGGGGTTCTATATTTCTATATGGTGGGGGGGGGTTATATTTCTATATGGTGGGGGGGGGGTTATATTTCTATATGGTGGTGGGGGGGGGGTTCTATATTTCTATATGGTGGTGGGGGGGGGGGGTTATATTTCTATATGGTGGTGGGGGGGGTTCTATATTTCTATATGGTGGGGGGGGGTTATATTTCTATATGGTGGTGGTGGGGGGGGTTCTATATTTCTATATGGTGGGGGGGTTCTATATTTCTATATGGTGGTGGGGGGTTCTATATTTCTATATGGTGGGGGGGGTTCTATATTTCTATATGGTGGTGGGGGGGGGGGTTCTATATTTCTATATGGTGGGGGGGGGGTTATATTTCTATATGGTGGTGGGGGGGGGGTTCTATATTTCTATATGGTGGTGGTGGGGGGTTATATTTCTATATGGTGGGGGGGGTTCTATATTTCTATATGGTGGTGGGGGGGTTTCTATATTTCTATATGGTGGGGGGGGGTTCTATATTTCTATATTTCTATATGGTGGGGGGGGTTCTTTATTTCTATATGGTGGGGGGGGTTCTATATTTCTATATGGTGGGGGGGGGTTCTATATTTCTATATTTCTATATGGTGGGGGGGGTTCTATATTTCTATATGGTGGTGGGGGGGTTCTATATTTCTATATGGTGGGGGGGGGGTCTATATTTCTATATGGTGGGGGGGGGGGGTTCTATATTTCTATATTTCTATATGGTGGGGGGGGGTTCTATATTTCTATATGATGGTGGTGGGGGGGGGTTCTATATTTCTATATGGTGGTGGGGGGTTCTATATTTCTATATGGTGGTGGGGGGGTTCTATATTTCTATGTGGTGGGGGGGGGGGTTATATTTCTATATGGTGGTGGGGGGGGGGGTTATATTTTTATATGGTGGTGGTGGGGGGGGGGTTATATTTCTATATGGTGGTGGGGGGGTTCTATATTTCTATATGGTGGGGGGGGGTTCTATATTTCTATATGGTGGTGGGGGGGGTTCTATATTTCTATATGGTGGGGGGGGGTTCTATATTTCTATATGGTGGTGGTGGGGGGGGTTATATTTCTATATGGTGGGGGGGGTTCTATATTTCTATATGGTGGTGGGGGGGTTCTATATTTCTATATGGTGGTGGGGGGGGGTTCTATATTTCTATATGGTGGTGGGGGGGGGTTCTATATTTCTATATGGTGGGGGGGGGGGGGGTTCTATATTTCTATATGGTGGGGGGGTTCTATATTTCTATATGGTGGTGGTGGGGGGGGGTTCTATATTTCTATATGGTGGTGGGGGGGGGGTTATATTTCTATATGGTGGTGGGGGGGGGTTATATTTCTATATGGTGGTGGTGGGGGGGGGTTCTATGTTTCTATTTGGTGGTGGGGGGGGGTTATATTTCTATATGGTGGTGGGGGGGGGTTATATTTCTATATGGTGGTGGTGGGGGGGGGTTCTATATTTCTATATGGTGGTGGGGGGGGGTTATATTTCTATATGGTGGTGGGGGGGGGTTCTATATTTCTATATGGTGGTGGGGGGGTTCTATATTTCTATATGGTGGTGGTGGGGGGGGGTTCTATATTTCTATATGGTGGTGGGGGGGTTCTATATTTCTATATGGTGGGGGGGGGGTTCTATATTTCTATATGGTGGTGGGGGGGTTCTATATTTCTATATGGTGGTGGGGGGGTTTATATTTCTATATGGTGGTGGTGGGGGGGGGGTTCTTTTTTTCTATATGGTGGTGGTGGGGGGGGGGGGTTCTATTATTCTATATGGTGGTGGTGGGGGGGGGGTTATATTTCTATATGGTGGGGGGGGGGGTTATATTTCTATATGGTGGTGGGGGGGGGGTTCTATATTTCTATATGGTGGGGGGGGGGGGTTATATTTCTATATGGTGGTGGTGGGGGGGTTCTATATTTCTATATGGTGGTGGGGGGGGGTTATATTTCTATATGGTGGTGGTGGGGGGGGTTCTATATTTCTATATGGTGGTGGGGGGGGGTTATATTTCTATATGGTGGTGGGGGGGGGTTCTATATTTCTATATGGTGGTGGGGGGGGGGTTATATTTCTATATGGTGGTGGGGGGGGGTTCTATATTTCTATATGGTGGGGGGGGGGGTTATATTTCTATATGGTGGTGGTGGGGGGGTTCTATATTTCTATATGGTGGGGGGGGGGTTCTATATTTCTATATGGTGGTGGGGGGGGGGGTTCTATATTTCTATATGGTGGGGGGGGTTATATTTCTATATGGTGGTGGGGGGGGGGGTTCTATATTTCTATATGGTGGTGGTGGGGGGGGGGGGTTCTATATTTCTATATGGTGGTGGGGGGTTCTATATTTCTATATGGTGGGGGGGGTTATATTTCTATATGGTGGTGGGGGGGGGGTTCTATATTTCTATATGGTGGTGGGGGGGGGGGGGTTCTATATTTCTATATGGTGGTGGGGGGGGGGGTTATATTTCTATATGGTGGTGGGGGGGGGTTCTATATTTCTATATGGTGGGGGGGGGTTATATTTCTATATGGTGGTGGGGGGGGGGGTTCTATATTTCTATATGGTGGTGGGGGGGTTATATTTCTATATGGTGGTGGGGGGGGTTCTATATTTCTATATGGTGGTGGGGGGGTTCTATATTTCTATATGGTGGTGGGGGGGGTTCTATATTTCTATATGGTGGTGGGGGGGGGTTCTATATTTCTATATGGTGGTGGGGGGGTTCTATATTTCTATATGGTGGGGGGGGGGGGGGTTCTATATTTCTATATGGTGGGGGGGGTTATATTTCTATATGGTGGTGGTGGGGGGGGTTTCTATATTTCTATATGGTGGGGGGGGTTATATTTCTATATGGTGGTGGGGGGGTATATTTCTATATGGTGGGGGGGGGTTCTATATTTCTATATGGTGGGGGGGTTATATTTCTATATGGTGGGGGGGGGGGGTTATATTTCTATATGATGGTGGGGGGGTTCTATATTTCTATATGGTGGGGGGGGGGTTATATTTCTATATGGTGGTGGGGGGGGGTTCTATATTTCTATATGGTGGGGGGGGGGGGTTCTATATTTCTATATGGTGGTGGGGGGGTTCTATATTTCTATATGGTGGGGGGGGGGTTCTATATTTCTATATTTCTATATGGTGGGGGGGGTTCTATATTTCTATATGGTGGTGGGGGGGGGTTCTATATTTCTATATGGTGGTGGGGGGGGGGGTTATATTTCTATATGGTGGTGGGGGGGGGTTCTATATTTCTATATGGTGGTGGGGGGGGGGTTCTATATTTCTATATGGTGGGGGGGGGTTATATTTCTATATGGTGGGGGGGGTTATATTTCTATATGGTGGTGGGGGGGTTCTATATTTCTATATGGTGGGGGGGGGGGTTATATTTCTATATGGTGGTGGGGGGGGGGTTCTATATTTCTATATGGTGGTGGGGGGGGTTCTATATTTCTATATGGTGGTGGTGGGGGGGGTTCTATATTTCTATATGGTGGTGGGGGGGTTCTATATTTCTATATGGTGGGGGGGTTCTATATTTCTATATGGTGGGGGGGGTTCTATATTTCTATATGGTGGGGGGGGGGTTCTATATTTCTATATTTCTATATGGTGGGGGGGGGTCTATATTTCTATATGGTGGGGGGGGGTTCTATATTTCTATATGGTGGGGGGGGGTTCTATATTTCTATATGGTGGGGGGGGGTTCTATATTTCTATATGGTGGTGGGGGGGGGGTTCTATATTTCTATATGGTGGTGGGGGGGTTCTATATTTCTATATGGTGGGGGGGGGGTTATATTTCTATATGGTGGTGGGGGGGGGTTCTATATTTCTATATGGTGGTGGGGGGGGGTTCTATATTTCTATATGGTGGTGGGGGGGTTCTATATTTCTATATGGTGGGGGGGGGGTTCTATATTTCTATATTTCTATATGGTGGGGGGGTTCTATATTTCTATATGGTGGTGGGGGGGGGTTCTATATTTCTATATGGTGGTGGGGGGGGGGGTTATATTTCTATATGGTGGTGGGGGGGGGTTCTATATTTCTATATGGTGGTGGGGGGGGGGTTCTATATTTCTATATGGTGGGGGGGGGTTATATTTCTATATGGTGGGGGGGGGTATATTTCTATATGGTGGTGGGGGGGTTCTATATTTCTATATGGTGGGGGGGGGGGTTATATTTCTATATGGTGGTGGGGGGGGGGTTCTATATTTCTATATGGTGGTGGGGGGGGTTCTATATTTCTATATGGTGGTGGTGGGGGGGGTTCTATATTTCTATATGGTGGTGGGGGGGTTCTATATTTCTATATGGTGGGGGGGTTCTATATTTCTATATGGTGGGGGGGGGTTCTATATTTCTATATGGTGGGGGGGGGGGTTCTATATTTCTATATTTCTATATGGTGGGGGGGGTTCTATATTTCTATATGGTGGGGGGGGTTCTATATTTCTATATGGTGGGGGGGGGTTCTATATTTCTATATGGTGGGGGGGGGGTCTATATTTCTATATGGTGGTGGGGGGGGTTATATTTCTATATGGTGGTGGGGGGGGGTTCTATATTTCTATATGGTGGTGGGGGGGTTCTATATTTCTATATGGTGGTGGGGGGGTTCTATATTTCTATATGGTGGGGGGGGTTCTATATTTCTATATGGTGGTGGGGGGGGGGGGTTCTATATTTCTATATGGTGGTGGGGGGGGGTTCTATATTTCTATATGGTGGTGGTGGGGGGGGGGTTATATTTCTATATGGTGGTGGGGGGGGTTCTATATTTCTATATGGTGGGGGGGTTCTATATTTCTATATGGTGGGGGGGGGTTCTATATTTCTATATGGTGGGGGGGGTTCTATATTTCTATATGGTGGGGGGGGGTTCTATATTTCTATATGGTGGTGGGGGGGGTTATATTTCTATATGGTGGGGGGGGGTTCTATATTTCTATATGGTGGGGGGGGTTCTATATTTCTATATGGTGGGGGGGGTTCTATATTTCTATATGGTGGGGGGGGTTCTATATTTCTATATGGTGGGGGGGGGGGTTCTATATTTCTATATGGTGGGGGGGTTCTATATTTCTATATGGTGGGGGGGTTCTATATTTCTATATGGTGGTGGGGGGGGGGGTTATATTTCTATATGGTGGGGGGGGGGGGGTTCTATATTTCTATATGGTGGTGGGGGGGGGTTCTATATTTCTATATGGTGGGGGGGGGTTCTATATTTCTATATGGTGGTGGGGGGGGGGGTTCTATATTTCTATATGGTGGTGGTGGGGGGGGGGTTCTATATTTCTATATGGTGGTGGTGGGGGGGGGGTTCTATATTTCTATATGGTGGGGGGGGGGGGTCCAGAGATCTGGGAGTCGCTGTCTTCCCGGACACGAGAAAGGACGGATCTCCAGATACGCCGTCGTGAGTACAAATGTGCGCCGTTGTATCTATGCGCTTATTCAGGAAATCAGGGGGCGCTTCCGTAGATTTCCGCGTTGAATATGTAAATGAGCGAGATACGCCGATTCATGAACGTACTTGCGCCCGTCGCAGTAAGCTACGCGGTTTACGTAAGGCGTACGTCCGGCGTAAAGTTGCCCCTGCTATATGAGGCGCAGCCAATGCAAAGGTATGGACGTCGGAACAGCCGTCGTATTTTACGTCGTTTACGTAAGTGGTACGTGAATGGGGCGGGGCGTAGGTTGCGTTCACGTCGAAAGCATTGAGCCGACGTATCTTAGGGAGTATTTGCGACGTGATTCTGAGCATACGCCGTTCGTACGGCCATGCATTTACATGGGGTCACGCTTCATTATAATACAACACGCCCACTACCTTCCTACTTTGAATTAGGCGCGCTTACGCCGGCCATTTACGCTGCGCCGCCGTAACTTTGGGAGCGAGTGCTTTGTGAATACCGGCCTTGCCTCTCTATGTTACGTCGGCGTAGCGCAAATGAGATACGTTACGCCGGATCAAAGATACGCCACTGTACCTGAATCTGGCCCATTCTGTGTATCTCTGTTCAGCAGGAGATGCTGACTGCGCTTCCTCTTCTCTGATTGGATGCCATCATTCTTGTCCTGCCCCCCCATAGTCTCTGGGTGGCGATCCGGGCAGATGACCCTTTTCTGCGCACAATAATAGATGGGCGTGTCTTTTATTGGCACGTTGCGGATTATATGTGTGAAGAACATTACAATACAATAGTAAATTCCTTTTCCTCGGGGGAGGGGGAGGGGCTTCCCTCCGATGCCATGGGGGGCGGGGGGGGCACATCCAGGCTGCTGCCATGAGATGAACACACCGGCCTCTATGGCGGCTTCACTTCCTGACTAAAGAGGATTGCCCGGATTCACAGACATTGGCGCATATTTACGCCGACGCAATGCAGAGAGGCAAGCTCCCGATTCACAAAGCCAGTGCTGCCAAAACTGCGCCGGGTGTCCAAGGCGTAATCCGGCGTAGGTGGAAGTGGGCGTGAGCCATGCTAATGAGGCGTGAGCCATGCTAATGATGGGCTGAGCGCCAGACAGATACGTATAATGAATGGCGCATGCGCCGTCCCGTGGACGCATCCCAGTGCGCATGCTCAGAATCACGTCGGAACTACTCCCTAAGATACGCCGGATCACTGCCTACGCCCAGTCATATTCACGTCCTACGTAAAATACGCCGGCTTGTGCTCCCTTTGCATGTCTGCTGCCGAGTTACACCTCCTTTATGGGGCAGAACTTTGCGCCGGACGTAGGACTTTACGCGCACTGCGTCGGGCTCACGTACGTTCGTGAATCGGCGTGTCTCCCTCATTTGCATATGTGAATAAAAAATCAATGGGAGCGCCAAATACGTCCAGCGTAAATATGCGCCCAATCTACGCGGCGTAGACAAGTTACGTCGGTGGGATGAAGCCTGTTTTTAGGCGTATCTTAGTTTGTGGGCCCGGCGCACAGATACGACGGCGCACAGATACGACGGCGCATACTTACACTTACGCGGCGTATCTGGAGATACGTCGGCGCGCAGTGCTTTGTGAATCCGGGCCGTAGTGATGATTTTTACATCACAGTGGCTGGATGGCTTTGTTATAAACGATAATAATGTTTGGCCAGTAGGTGGCGCCAGTGTACCAGCCAACAAACAATAATAAATGAGAAGGTGAACCTCGGGGGCGGGGCAGGTATTCTGGAGACGTAACAATTCTGTGAAGTTCCTTCCATGGACCTTGTCGTGGTAGAAGGTGACCCACATTCTCATGTTTTGGGGTGCAGGTCTCCCGTCGGGGTTCCGGAAAGTACTCCGCAGCTGTTTGGGTATTCCTGGAAGACGTCATCGGCCTGCAGAGTGGAGTATCCCCCCTCCCCCCTGGACCCCTGCGATGTCCATCTACAGGCAGGTAGGTATACAGAATGCTGGAGGTCCTCCGATAACCGGCTATAGCCCAGAACTTGGTGAGCCCACCCCCCTGCATGATGACCCCTCCCCCTCCTGTGTGGTGAGCCCTCCCCCCCGCTCCTGTGTGGTGAGCCCACCCCCCCCTGCATGATGACCCCCTCCCCCACTCCTGTGTGGTGACCCCCCCCCCCGCTCCTGTGTGGTGAGCCCTCCCCCCCGCTCCTGTGGGGTGAGCCCTCCCCCCCGCTCCTGTGTGGTGAGCCCTCCCCCCCCGCTCCTGTGTGGTGAGCCCTCCCCCCCCGCTCCTGTGTGGTGAGCCCCCCCCCCCCCCGCTCCTGTGTGGTGAGCCCTCCCCCCCCGCTCCTGTGTGGTGAGCCCTCCCCCCCCGCTCCTGTGTGGTGAGCCCTCCCCCCCCGCTCCTGTGTGGTGAGCCCTCCCCCCGCTCCTGTGTGGTGAGCCCTCCCCCCTCCTCTGTGGTGAGCCCTCCCCCCCGCTCCTGTGTGGTGAGCCCTCCCCCCCTGCTCCTGTGTGGTGAGCCCTCCCCCCCGCTCCTGTGTGGTGAGCCCTCCCCCCCGCTCCTGTGTGGTGAGCCCTCCCCCCCGCTCCTGTGTGGTGAGCCCTCCCCCCCGCTCCTGTGTGGTGAGCCCTCCCCCCCGCTCCTATGTGGTGAGCCCTCCCCCCCCGCTCCTGTGTGGTGAGCCCTCCCCCCGCTCCTGTGTGGTGAGCCCTCCCCCCGCTCCTGTGTGGTGAGCCCTCCCCCGCTCCTGTGTGGTGAGCCCTCCCCCGCTCCTGTGTGATGAGCCCTCCCCCGCTCCTGTGTGGTGAGCCCTCCCCCCCGCTCCTGTGTGGTGAGCCCTCCCCCCCGCTCCTGTGTGGTGAGCCCTCCCCCCCGCTCCTGTGTGGTGAGCCCTCCCCCCCACTCCTGTGTGGTGAGCCCCCCCCCCCCGCTCCTGTGTGGTGAGCCCTCCCCCCCGCTGCTGTGTGGTGAGCCCTCCCCCCCCGCTCCTGTGTGGTGAGCCCTCCCCCCGCTCCTGTGTGGTGAGCCCTCCCCCCTCCTCTGTGGTGAGCCCTCCCCCCCGCTCCTGTGTGGTGAGCCCTCCCCCCCGCTCCTGTGTGGTGAGCCCTCCCCCCCCGCTCCTATGTGGTGAGCCCTCCCCCCCCCCCTCCTGTGTGGTGAGCCCTCCCCCCCCGCTCCTGTGTGGTGAGCCCTCCCCCCCCGCTCCTGTGTGGTGAGCCCTCCCCCCCCGCTCCTGTGTGGTGAGCCCTCCCCCCCCGCTCCTGTGTGGTGAGCCCTCCCCCCGCTCCTGTGTGGTGAGCCCCCCCCCCTCCTCTGTGGTGAGCCCCCCCCCCCGCTCCTGTGTGGTGGGCCCTCCCCCCCGCTCCTGTGTGGTGAGCCCTCCCCCCCCGCTCCTGTGTGGTGAGCCCTCCCCCCCGCTCCTGTGTGGTGAGCCCTCCCCCCCGCTCCTGTGTGGTGAGCCCTCCCCCCCGCTCCTGTGTGGTGAGCCCTCCCCACCGCTCCTATGTGGTGAGCCCTCCCCCCCCGCTCCTGTGTGGTGAGCCCTCCCCCCGCTCCTGTGTGGTGAGCCCTCCCCCCGCTCCTGTGTGGTGAGCCCTCCCCCGCTCCTGTGTGGTGAGCCCTCCCCCGCTCCTGTGTGATGAGCCCTCCCCCGCTCCTGTGTGGTGAGCCCTCCCCCCCGCTCCTGTGTGGTGAGCCCCCCCCCCCGCTCCTGTGTGGTGAGCCCTCCCCCCCGCTCCTGTGTGGTGAGCCCTCCCCCCCACTCCTGTGTGGTGAGCCCTCCCCCCCCGCTCCTGTGTGGTGAGCCCTCCCCCCCGCTGCTGTGTGGTGAGCCCTCCCCCCCCCGCTCCTGTGTGGTGAGCCCTCCCCCCGCTCCTGTGTGGTGAGCCCTCCCCCCTCCTCTGTGGTGAGCCCTCCCCCCCGCTCCTGTGTGGTGAGCCCTCCCCCCCGCCCCTGTGTGGTGAGCCCTCCCCCCCCGCCCCTCTGTGGTGAGCCCTCCCCCCCCCGCTCCTGTGTGGTGAGCCCTCCCCCCCCGCTCCTGTGTGGTGAGCCCTCCCCCCCGCTCCTGTGTGGTGAGCCCTCCCCCCCGCTCCTGTGTGGTGAGCCCTCCCCCCGCTCCTGTGTGGTGAGCCCTCCCCCCTCCTGTGTGGTGAGCCCTCCCCCCCGCTCCTATGTGGTGAGCCCTCCCCCCCCCGCTCCTGTGTGGTGAGCCCTCCCCCCCCGCTCCTGTGTGGTGAGCCCTCCCCCCGCTCCTGTGTGGTGAGCCCTCCCCCCTCCTCTGTGGTGAGCCCTCCCCCCCGCTCCTGTGTGGTGAGCCCTCCCCCCCCGCTCCTGTGTGGTGAGCCCTCCCCCCCCCCGCTCCTGTGTGGTGAGCCCTCCCCCCCCGCTCCTGTGTGGTGAGCCCTCCCCCCGCTCCTGTGTGGTGAGCCCTCCCCCCTCCTGCATGATGACCCCTCCCCCTCCTGGATGGTGATCATTCCTGACCCCACTCCTGGTCTTCTCCGCAGCTTCCTACGCTTCGGAAAGTTGCAGCCTCCTCACCCGGGATGTGTTTTCTCGGTGTCACCCGTACCTGAGCCCGGTGTCCTACTATGAACAGTGCCGGAGGGACACCTGTAAGTGTGGTGAGGGATGTCTCTGCTCGGCCCTATCACACTACGCCTACCAGTGCCGCAGCTACGGGGTCGTCATCGACTTCAGGTCCAGCTTCCCTGACTGTGGTATGTATGACAGAGATCCAGCTGGGGGTCTGAGAAATGACTGAGATCCAGCTGGGGGGTCTGAGGAAGAAATGACAGAGATCCAGCTGGGGGTCTGAGGGAGAAATGACGGAGATCCAGCTGGGGGTCTGAGGGAGAAATGAGGGAGAATCCAGCTGGGGGTCTGAGGGAGAAATGAGGGAGATCCAGCTGGGGGTCTGAGTGAGAAATGACGTAGATCCAGCTGGGGGGTCTGAGTAAGAAATGACAGAGATCCAGCTGGGGGTCTGAGGGAGAAATGACGGAGATCCAGCTGGGGGGTCTGAGAAATGACGTAGATCCAGCTGGGGGGTCGGAGAAATGACGTAGATCCAGCTGGGGGGTCTGAGAAATGACGTAGATCCAGCTGGGGGGTCGGAGTGACATGTGATGATGTTCCTCCAGGTCTGGGATGTGAAGGATCGATGGTTTATGGGACGTGTGTCGATCTCTGTGCTCAGACCTGTCAGTCTCTCTCCTCTCCGGGGTCCTGTGATGAGGAATGACATAGATCCAGCTGGGGGGTCGGAGAAATGACGTAGATCCAGCTGGGGGGTCTGAGGAATGACGTAGATCCAGCTGGGGGGTCTGAGAAATGACATAGATCCAGCTGGGGGGTCTGAGAAATGACGTAGATCCAGCTGGGGGGTCGGAGTGACATGTGATGATGTTCCTCCAGGTCTGGGATGTGAAGGATCGATGGTTTATGGGACGTGTGTCGATCTCTGTGCTCAGACCTGTCAGTCTCTCTCCTCTCCGGGGTCCTGTGATGACGAATGTTCTGAGGGCTGCGCCTGTCCAGAGGGAACTTTCCTGAACACCGAGCTGGAGACCTGCGTGGAGAGGTGAGCTTGGTGTCGGGGACCCTATAGATGTATGTTGGGGGTCACAGGGGGCCCTATAGATGTATGTTGGGGGTCACAGGGGGCCCTATAGATGTATGTTGGGGGTCACAGGGGGCCCTATAGATGTATGTTGGGGGTCACAGGGGCCCTATAGATGTATGTTGGGGGTCACAGGGGGCCCTATAGATGTATGTTGGGGGTCACAGGGGGCCCTATAGATGTATGTTGGGGGTCACAGGGGCCCTATAGATGTATGTTGGGGGTCACAGGGGGCCCTATAGATGTATGTTGGGGGTCACAGGGGCCCTATAGATGTATGTTGGGGGTCACAGGGGCCCTATAGATGTATGTTGGGGGTCACAGGGGCCCTATAGATGTATGTTGGGGGTCACAGGGGGCCCTATAGATGTATGTTGGGGGTCACAGGGGCCCTATAGATGTATGTTGGGGGTCACAGGGGCCCTATAGATGTATGTTGGGGGTCACAGGGGCCCTATAGATGTATGTTGGGGGTCACAGGGGCCCTATAGATGTATGTTGGGGGTCACAGGGGGCCCTATAGATGTATGTTGGGGGTCACAGGGGCCCTATAGATGTATGTTGGGGGTCACAGGGGGCCCTATAGATGTATGTTGGGGGTCACAGGGGGCCCTATAGATGTATGTTGGGGTCACAGGGGGCCCTATAGATGTATGTTGGGGGTCACAGGGGGCCCTATAGATGTATGTTGGGGGTCACAGGGGCCCTATAGATGTATGTTGGGGGTCACAGGGGGCCCTATAGATGTATGTTGGGGGTCACAGGGGGCCCTATAGATGTGTGGGGGGTCACAGGGGGCCCTATAGATGTATGTTGGGGGTCACAGGGGGCCCTATAGATGTATGTTGGGGGTCACAGGGGGCCCTATAGATGTATGTTGGGGGTCACAGGGGGCCCTATAGATGTATGTTGGGGGTCACAGGGGGCCCTATAGATGTATGTTGGGGGTCACAGGGGGCCCTATAGATGTATGTTGGGGGTCACAGGGGGCCCTATAGATGTATGTTGGGGGTCACAGGGGGCCCTATAGATGTATGTTGGGGGTCACAGGGGGCCCTATAGATGTATGTTGGGGGTCACAGGGGGCCCTATAGATGTATGTTGGGGGTCACAGGGGGCCCTATAGATGTATGTTGGGGGTCACAGGGGGCCCTATAGATGTATGTTGGGGGTCACAGGGGCCCTATAGATGTATGTTGGGGGTCACAGGGGCCCTATAGATGTATGTTGGGGGTCACAGGGGGCCCTATAGATGTATGTTGGGGGTCACAGGGGGCCCTATAGATGTATGTTGGGGGTCACAGGGGGCCCTATAGATGTATGTTGGGGGTCACAGGGGGCCCTATAGATGTATGTTGGGGGTCACAGGGGGCCCTATAGATGTATGTTGGGGGTCACAGGGGGCCCTATAGATGTATGTTGGGGGTCACAGGGGGCCCTATAGATGTATGTTGGGGGTCACAGGGGGCCCTATAGATGTATGTTGGGGGTCACAGGGGGCCCTATAGATGTATGTTGGGGGTCACAGGGGGCCCTATAGATGTATGTTGGGGGTCACAGGGGGCCCTATAGATGTATGTTGGGGGTCACAGGGGGCCCTATAGA
>NW_024404570.1:35000-80266 GCF_905171775.1 Rana temporaria | reverse complement strand
TATCACAAAACCGATCACATTGCCTGAAACCAGACAAAAATACCTACGTTTTGATATATAAATTGTGTATGACAAGTAGATCTTGTGGGCGTGAGAGCAATTTGTTTCCACTTTTTTTAAAGATAATTTTCTTTTTCAATGATCTGTGCTGTAATAGTCACATGACACACTCTAAAACACCTTTCATAGGAATACATTATAACCAATTAAATTTTCTGAAAAAATCACTAAACGTAAATTGCTTTTTCACAAAAAACGTAAAAGATATCAATCGAAAAGTCATAGCCGGATAGCTGAATATTTTGTGACCGCTTTAAAGTTTGTTTGGTGTCTGTAAGTGAAAGTATGAAGGAGCTGAAACTTTTGGCAGCGCGTGTGATTTGAAGCGGTAAAAAGGATGTTCTCATTGACTTCAATGTTAAAAAAAAGTGTCTAAAAGCTTAATATTTTAAAAAGTATAAATAGTACAAAAAAACTTGAAGAAGTCCCATCGTTAGCTGAACGAGACGAACATTTTAATAGTTGAATGGTCTCAATAGCTGAAACTATGCCGAAGTTACGCAGAGCCAAAAAACGTACGGAACAATAATAATAAAGGAGAAAAATAACTAGAAAATGCATTTCCTGAGGAAAATGCGAGTGTGAATTGCTGAATTGCTAAACCCGCGCCAAAGCCATTCACCATAACCACTACACTATCTTTAGGACACACAGCTCCTTTCTTTATCTGCAAAGTAGAGAGTATCCTGACTTCCTGGTCGCCCCTCCCCCCTCAAGAGGTTTCCCCTCCCCCCCAGGTCAGTGAGGAGGAATATTGCACTGAGGTACAGAAAGCTATTTATGGAAAGAAATAGCATTACAAACGCCTTTTAATTCACAGACCAAATACATGAATTATGCCTTCAAACAAAGCTTAATAAATCCAGAACCGTACATGCGATCGATACAGCGACTTCACCGTTTGAAACACAAGGCTTTTGTGAACAAATCGGTATAAAATGTATGTTGATAAACTTAAAAATGTGGACATGTCAGCGATTTAAAAAAGAGTGTCTTTGTGCGTTTTGCTGGGAATTTTTTTAGACGTTTTAACATGAGAGTCAATGGGAGGGATTTTGTCGCTCTTGTCCTTTAGAAGCTCCACAAACTAAAAATAAATGCGTATCACAAAACTGATCACATTGCCTGAAACCAGACAAAAATACCTATGTTTTGATATATAAATTGTGTATGACAAGTAGATCTTGTGGGCGTGAGAGCAATTTGTTTCCCCTTTTTTTAAAGATAATTTTTTTTGTGTATGATCTCCACTCTAAAGGTCACATGACACACTCTAAACCTGCTCCATAGGAATACATTATAACCGATTACATTTTCTGAAAATATCACTAAACGTAAATTGCGTTTTCACAAAAACCGTAAAAGATATCAATCTGAAAAGTCATAGCCGGATAGCTGAATATTTTGTGACCGCTTTAAAGTTTGTTTGGTGTCTGTAAGTGAAAGTATGAAGGAGCTGAAACTTTTGGCAGCGGGTGTGATTTGAAGCGGGAAAAAGGATGTTCTCATTGACTTCAATGTTAAAAAAAAGTGTCTAAAAGCTTAATATTTTAAAAAGTATAAATAGTACAAAAAAACTTGAAGAAGTCCCATCGTTAGCTGAACGAGATGAACATTTTAATAGTTGAATGGTCTCAATATCTGAAAGTATGCAGAAGTTAGGCAGAGCCAAAAAACGTACGGAATAATAAAAATAACTAGACAATGCATTTCCTGGGGAAAATGCACGTGGGAATGCTGAATAGCTGAATTGCTGAGCCCGCGCCAAAGCCATTCACCATAACCACTACACTATCTTTAGGACACACAGCTCCTTTCTCTATCTGCAAAGTAAAGAGTATCCTGACTTCCTGGTTGCCCCTCCCCCCTCAAGAGGTTTCCCCTCCCCCCAGGTCAGTGAGGAGGAATATTGCACTGAGGTAAGGAAAGCTATTTATGGAAAGAAATAGCATTACAAACGACTTTTAATTCACAGACCAAATACATGAATTAAGCCTTCAAACAAAGCTTAATAAATCCAGAACCGTACATGCGATCGATACAGCGACTTCACAGTTTGAAACACAAGGCTTTTGTGAAAAAATCGGTATAAAATGAATGTTGATAAACTTAAAAATGTGGACATGTCAGCGATTTAAAAAAGAGTGTCTTTGTGCGTTTTGCTGGGAATTTTTTTAGACGTTTTAACATGAGAGTCAATGGGAGGGATTTTATCGCTCTTGTCCTTTGGAAGCTCCATGAACTAAAAATAAAATGCGTATCACAAAACCGATCACATTGCCTGAAACCAGACAACAATTCCTACGTTTTGATATATAAATTGTGTATGACAAGTAGATCTTGTGGGCGTGAGAGCAATTTGTTTCCCCTTTTTTTAAAGAAAATTTTCTTTTTCAATGATCTGTGCTGTAAAGGTCACATGACACACTCTAAATCCCCTCCATAGGAACACATTATAACCGATTACATTTTCTGAAAATATCACTAAACGTAAATTGCGTTTTCACAAAAACCGTAAAAGATATCAATCTGAAAAGTCATAGCCGGATAGCTGAATATTTTGTGACCAATTTAAAGTTTGTTTGGTGTCTGTAAGTGAAAGTATGAAGGAGCTGAAACTTTTGGCAGCGGGTGTGATTTGAAGCGGGAAAAAGGATGTTCTCATTGACTTCAATGTTAAAAAAAAGTGTCTAAAAGCTTAATATTTTAAAAAGTATAAATAGTACAAAAAAACTTGAAGAAGTCCCATCGTTAGCTGAACGAGACGAACATTTTAATAGTTGAATGGTCTCAATAGCTGAAAGTATGCAGAAGTTACGCAGAGCCAAAAAACGTACGGAATAAAGGAGAAAAATAATAACTAGAAAATGCATTTCCTGAGGAAAATGCGAGTGGGAATGCTGAATTGCTGAGCCCGCACCAAAGCCATTCACCATAACCACTACACTATCTTTAGGACACACAGCTCCTTTCTCTATCTGCAAAGTAGAGAGTATCCTGACTTCCTGGTCGCCCCTCCCCCCTCAAGAGGTTTCCCCTCCCCCCCAGGTCAGTGAGGAGGAATATTGCCCTGAGGTAAGGAAAGCTATTTATGGAAAGACACGGCCCTTGTGAACGCATCGATATGAAATTTATGTTGATAAACTTAAAAATATGGCCATGTCAGCGATTTAGAAAAGAGTGTCTTTGTGTGTTTTGCAGGAACAGTTTTTAGACTTTTTAACATGAGAGTCAATGACAGAAAATTTCAGGCTCTTGTCCTTTAGAAGCTCCAGGAACTAAAACTAAAATACGTATCACAAAACTGATCACATTGCCTGAAACCAGACAAAAATACCTACGTTTTGATATATAAATTGTGTATGACAAGTAGATCTTGTGGGCGTGAGAGCAATTTGTTTCCCCTTTTTTTAAAGATAATTTTTTTTTTCAATGATCTCTAGCTGAATATTTTGTGACCGCTTTAAAGTTTGTTTGGTGTCTGTAAGTGAAAGTATGAAGGAGCTGAAACTTTTGGCAGCGTGTGTGATTTGAAGCAGGAAAAAGGATGTTCTCATTGACTTCAATGTAAAAAAAAAGTGTCTAAAAGCTTAATATTTTAAAAAGTATAAATAGTACAAAAAACTTGAAGAAGTCCCATCGTTAGCTGAACGAGATGAACATTTTAATAGTTGAATGGTCTCAATAGCTGAAAGTATGCAGAAGTTACGCAGAGCCAAAAAACGTACGGAATAAAATTAAAATTAAAGGATAAAAATAAAAAACGAATATCAATACTGGGAATGCTTATTAAAGCATTCCCACTAATTAAGAAGAACTAGAAAATGCATTTCCTGAGGAAAATGCGCGTGGGAATGCTGAATTGCTGAGCCCACACCAAAGCCATTCACCATAACCACTACACTATCTTTAGGACACACAGCTCCTTTCTCTATCTGCAAAGTAGAGAGTGTCCTGACTTCCTGGTCGCCCCTCCCCCCTCAAGAGGTTTTCTCCCCCCCCCCAGGTCAGTGAGGAGGAATATTGCACTGAGGTAAAGAAAGCTATTTATGGAAAGAAATAGCATTACAAACGCTTGAATCCACACACAAAATCAGTTATGGAAGCCTTCAAACAAAACTTAATAAATCCACAACCGTACATGCGATCGATACAGTGACTTCACCGTTTGAAACACAAGGCTTTTGTGAACGAATCGTTATAACATTTATGTTGATAAACTTAAAAATGTGGGCATGTCAGCGATTTAAAAAAGAGTGTCTTTGTGCGTTTTGCTTTGAAATTTTTTAGACTTTTTAACATTACAGTCAATGAGAGAAATTTTGGGGCTCTTGTCCTTTAGACGCTCCACAAACTAAAAATAAAATGCGTATCACAAAACTGATCACATTGCCTGAAACCAGACAAAAATACCTATGTTTTGATATATACATTGTGTATGACAAGTAGATCTTGTGGGCGTGAGAGCAATTTGTTCCCCCTTTTTTAAAGATAATTTTTTTTCAATTATCTGCACTGTAAAGGTCTCATGAGACACTGTAAAGCAGCTCCATAGGAACACATTATAACCGGTTCCATTTTCTGAAAAAATCACTAAACGTAAATTGCGTTTTCACAAAAACCGTAAAAGATATCAATCTAAAAAGTCATTTTCGGATAGCTGAATATTTTGTGACCGTTTTAAAGTTTGTTTGGTGTCTGTAAGTGAAAGTATGAAGGAGAAGAAGCATTTGGCATCACATTAGATTTTAAGGTTTAAAAAGCATGTTCTCATTGACTTCAATGTTAAAAAAAGTGTCTAAAAGCTTAATATTTTAAAAAGTATAAATAGTACAAAAAAACTTGAAGAAGTCCCATCGTTAGCTGAACGAGATGAACATTTTAATAGTTGAATGGTCTCAATAGCTGAAAGTATGCAGAAGTTACGCAGAGCCAAAAAACGTACGGAATAATAAAAATAATGCCGCGTACACACCATCACTTTCTGCGATGTAAAACTGCGACGTTTTCTGTGATTGAAAAAAAAGACATTTTTGAAACTTCAATTTGAACAACGACGTAGCATACACACCATCACTTTTTCCCAACGCTCTAGCAAAGCGCAGTTCCGTCAATCACGCACGACGTCACTAAAAAGGGTCGTTTCCATGCGGAAGACGGCCTCTTTTGCTGATATCGTGTTGCTGCGTGGTGAGAGACGATTCGTGATTTTCAGTGTTTGTGCTTTAAATTTTGTTTTCTGTCATACAGTTTGTGTATTTGTCGTCTGATCTGTGATACAGTGCTTGTAATAAGGACGTATTTGTTTTGGCATTACGTTTTTGTGTGCACGGTGCTGTTTAGCAGGTCGTTCTTCAGAGGCCATTCTGTACTTCAGGGCGTAATTTTTAGTCTGATCTGATTTGACGACCATTTTCTAGCCATGTTGCGGGTACGAACTCGTCGCCGAGATCGTGCTGTGCTTGTTGTTAGGATGTGTGCTGCATCCCGGCGACGGTCCATGAACAGGGTGAGGAGGAGGTTGTGGATCAAGAACTGGTTGCTATGCAGGGACCAGTTCTCTCATATGCCTCTGCTGCGGGAGATCCGAGAAAATAACCCTGATGATTTCAGGAATTTTCTTAGGATGTCTGACCCCGTATTTCAGCAGCTTTTGGCTTCGGTGTCGCCATATATCACCAGGCAGGACACCGTTATGCGGGAAGCCGTCACTGCTGAGCAGAGGCTAGTTGCTACGTTGCGCTACCTTGCAACAGGGAGAAGTCTGCAGGATTTGAAGTTCTCGACAGGCATCTCCCCCCAGGCTCTGGGCCTCATAATCCCGGAGACCTGTTCGGCCATCATTCAGGTTCTTCAGGAGGACTATGTTAAGGTAAGTGGTGTTCTTTCAATGGCCAAACTATGCCCAAAAATACTCCCTAATTAACCTGTTTATAATATGCTGAGAATGTTCACTTTGTCTCCATGTATGCTGTTCTTCCCAATTTTGAAAGCCCTACATGTTTATTTTAGTTAGCCAACCTGTCCAGCATTCTGTTTTGTGTCCAAACCCACCTAGCCTAGTCCCTATATCCCCGTTTATTTGTGGCCTCCATTGTAGTGCTGCATTTTGTGTGTCCCTATATCCCCGTTTATTTGTGGCCTCCATTGTAGTGCTGCATTTTGTGTGTCCCTATATCCCCGTTTATTTGTGGCCTCCATTGTCCAAAACCACCCCCCCCAGATTGTTGGACTACATATTAATAATTTGTTGTGAAATATTTTTGGCAAAGTATTTTTTGGGGTGGTTTGTCAGGTCACAAACTCATCTTGGGCCCCCCTCCCCCCTTTTTTTTTTGGTACATCAGAGGGGGTGATTAATATGCTTAGTGATCCCATATTTTGTAATCTTAAACTTTTATTTTTATTTTTGGGGGATCCCTTGAAATTGTAGTGATATTCTGTTCACAATGTTTGTTTGAATGGATTTTTTCTTATCTTTCTATCCAGTTCCCCACCACGCCACAGGAATGGCAGACTGTGGCAGCGGACTTCTCCCAGCGTTGGAACTTTCCGAACTGCGGAAGAGCCATTGATGGCAAGCACGTCCGCATCGTGCCCCCACCCCATTGTGGATCCCATTTTTACAACTACAAGGGGTTCCACAGTGTTGTTTTGATGGCGGTGGTGTCTGCCAACTATGATTTCATGTACGTGGATGTTGGGAAAAATGGCCGGATGTCGGACGGCGGTGTCTTTGCGGAGACGGAGTTCGCCCAACGGCTTCAGTCGGAGGACCTTGCCTTGCCACCTGCGGAGGAGAACGAAGAGGGTCTGCCCTTCGTGTTTATTGCAGATGAGGCTTTTGCTTTGTGTCCCCACCTCATGAGGCCATTTCCCCAACGCACCCTCACCCATGAGAGGAGGGTTTTTAATTATTGGCTGGCCAGGGCAAGACGTGTGGTAGAGAATGCCTTTGGAATCATGGCCAGCCAATTCAGATTGTTTTTAACAGCAATCAACCTTGTGGAATATAAATGGAATCACATCATCTTATGTTGTTGCATTCTACACAATTATTTAAGAAGACATTCGCACAATTACCTAACGGTATTGCCTGATGAGGCAGATCTTGTGGCTCCGGAGCCGGGACATGAGGCCAGCCATAGAGGCTTGGCCCCCCAAACCGCACGTGCAGTGCGTCAATCCTATGTTGATTATTTTATGGGGAGGGGGGCCATTGCAATGCCCGATCTTCACTAAAAAATAAAAAATTCATTTTTCTGGATTAAAAAGTGTAATTATTTATAGTATAATTGTTTTTTCTTATATTGGGTATTGTTTACTTTTCCTAGGTTCTCATCCAGCCATGTGTTTGGGATGTACTAAATTCCCATCAGTGTCAATCTTATTAACTCTACAAATATACCTGAGTAATTTAATGAGTCAGCATTGATACAAATAACTAGCCACACATTTTTTAGAGTACAAATATCTTTATTTTTTTGCAAGAATTCTTACAAAATATAATCATTTTTTGTATATATTTTTTTTTAATTAGGACAAAATAGAATCATTTTTATTATTATTTTTTTTTATTTATGACAAAATAGAATCATTTTTATTATTATTATTTTTTTTTTATTTATTTATGACAAAATAGAATAATTTTTATTATTTTTTTGTTTTGTTTTTTATTTATGACAAAATAGAATCATTTTTATTATTTTTTTGTTTTTTTTTATTTATGACAAAATAGAATC
Source organism: Rana temporaria (assembly GCF_905171775.1). Classification (NCBI taxonomy): domain Eukaryota; kingdom Metazoa; phylum Chordata; class Amphibia; order Anura; family Ranidae; genus Rana; species Rana temporaria. The sequence continues at coordinate 72,464 of NW_024404570.1, read as the reverse complement.
ATTTTTATTATTTTTTTTTATTATTTATGACAACATAGAATCATTTTTATTATTTTTTTTTATTTATGACAAAATAGAATCATTTTTATTATTTTTTTTTATTTATGACAAAATAGAATCATTTTTATTATTATTTTTTTTTATTTATGACAAAATAGAATCATTTTTATTATTATTTTTTTTTTATTTATGACAAAATAGAATCATTTTTATTATTATTTTTTTTTTTTATTTATGACAAAATAGAATCATTTTTATTATTATTATTTTTTTATTTTATTTGGTAAAATAGAATCACTTTTATTATTTTTTTGGGTTTTTTTGATTTGGTAAAATAGAATCACTTTTATTTTTTTTTATTTTTTTTACATATAAAATATTGTTTTTTTTTTTAAAAGAAATAAAAGGACCCCAACAAATTAAACCCTCCCCAAAACATTTATCAAATTTTTAAGCTGGCGTTCTAGCGTTTTCGCTTTGTGGCGAATTTCCCGGCAGGCCAGACGGATGTCCTCGACTTGGACCCTGCAGGACAATACCTCTGCGATGAGGAGCTGGGCACTATAGGTGTCAAGTCCCTCACCAGCCCGATTTCTTCCTGAAATGTGGGACCAAAACATGTGTTAAAATAATGTAGGCCTACATCTATATTACCTGAAACTGTGGTATATGTTACTTTACCGGATGTTGTGGCAGGTTCCCCTTCGTCTATATCCCTCGGGGGTGTGGCTTGGTTTGCTTGTGCCTCCTGCCTTGCTGCTTCATTGTGCCCTATGAGATTGAAGAAAGGGAAAACATGAGGTTAAAACATTAGAGCGGCCTGAAAGGAAATAAAAATATTTTTTTGAAAAGAAAAGATGGCAATATTGGTGTTTTGCAAAAGCATTCAAAGAAGATAGACCAGTATTTAATCCATTTACAAAGTAATTCATAATCTTGGTCCAATTGGTGTAGTTTTCTATATGGAAACTAACCAATTATCCACTGGATCTGCTCAGCCCTGTGTGACACCCGACATAGGTTGTGATTGTGACAAACAATTGTGCTACTGAGTCCACATGAAAAAACTGCTGAGCAAACGCTCCTTTTTCTGTATATAAAGGTCTTTATTTTTAAAACAATATAATCAGAAACACATTCACATCAAAACCACAATTGATGACACCTTAAACCAAAAAAATATAACAAATTTCATGTTTGTGGGTCGAATAATTGGTCCTAGGAGTCGTCGTTCATTCGCCCCAAATTCCTAAAATTACGCTTTTTTGGTATGATACAGTGATTCAACTCCCCTTTGCACATGCAAAATAGGCATGATGCCATTTCTCACTAATATGGTATTTTAATATTGAAAGTCAGCGAATCAACGACGACTACGACGACAGAATCCTGCGGCCACAATCATAATAACAATTCTGGTCAACCTGCAAAAAAAAAAACACATGGCACAAAGAACACACCCAAATAATTAATACACATGGAAAAAACTTACTTCTTCTTCGAATCACCCTATTTATTTTTGCTAGTTGGTGGGGTTCTCTCTTCTCTCTTCTTCAAATCTGACCACCTTTTGCGCAGGTGCTCTCTGCTCCTGCTTTTTCCAAACTTCCGCTGGAGCCTCCGGATAACCTTCGCCATTATTGTGGCCTTAACTTTGTTTGGATGCAAGTAGGGGCCATGCTTGGCATCATAGTCCTCCCTTCTCAAAATGGTGACCATCTCCACCATTTCATTGAATGACATGTTGGAGGCTCTGCACCTGAATCTGCGGCGTGGTTGGGCCTGGCCTGCCTCCTGGCTTGAGCTGGAATCCATGTTGTCCATCATTTCTCCCTCACCAAACGACAGAGAAGGGGCGTGGAAAGGACGATTCCGAACGTCAGGGGCGGGGTGTCGTGCGGAGCGTCACGTGTGCGTAGTGTAAAAAGGGATCGGACGTGTTTGTAAACGGCGTGCATAGTCTGTTGAAGAAGGCGGAAGTCACGATCTTTGCTAACGACGATATGTAAGTTAATTTTTGCGACTTTATTATAGTGAAGAGGGAATGAGTTTGTGGGCTAGATATGGGAATAAAGCTAGTGGCTTTACTGACATTATGTTTTGCATTATATGTTTCATGCGCAGAAAGAATGGATCCCTTCAAGGAAGCAGAGTTCATGACTGAATTTATTCAGAAATGGAAGGAACATCCTGTTCTGTGGCAAACCAAAAATACCATCAATAAAAACAAAGATGCCAGGGAAAAAGCAAAAGAGAGCATGCTGGAATTTGTGAAAACAAGGGTCCCCAACGCCACAAAAGACACAGTCAAGAGCAAAATCAATTCCATCAGGGGCAAGTCCTGGCCTCAATGAGGTCTGGGGCTGCAGCTGACTCCATCTACAAACCTACCCTGTGGTACTACAGTCAGCTGCAGTTCCTGGACGACCACATAGAGACCAGGCCATCCCTGTCTAACCTTCCCCCAAGAGGTAGCTCCCAGCTTCCCAGCAGCCAATCCTCCAGTCTTCTCTGCAGACAAGAGCAGGCAAGCTCGGAGGAAGAGCAAGAGTTCCTGGAGGACCCCAATTGTGACCCATGGAGCATGGTATGTGTTTTTTGTATGAATTTAGTTAGTATATGACAAGTCTAATAATAATGTTAAATTTATGTTACCAGTGTTCGAAATTCAAAGGGAATCTCAAAATTTTCAGGATAAGATCAATAGTCAGTAGTGGCAAAACAGGATGGGTACAAAATTTCACAATTATTAATGTTTCGGAAGGAGTGGGTGTCATTTTCGAAGAGGCCAGTAGGGGGGGGGGGGGTAACGCAATACACCTGCAAGGGGTCCCAGATGTCAAACAGCCTTTTTGTGTAAAATCTAGTTGACACGAAATTGACTACTTAATTTTTGGGGGAAAAGGCCACTTATTTCCTAAATTAGGCCTGCAACAACCCCCACAATTCCAGGGGGACCATGTCTGAAGGTGTGTAAGGGGCCACATAATTAGGGATGGCGACCCTGTGTGTAATATATATTGACATTCAATTTGCATCTCTCATGATTTTTAAAATGTGTGTGATTAATGACAAACAAAAATAAACTATGTTACTTTTTTTGATACACAGGCAGAGCAAAGCCAGGAAGAGCCAGGGCCCACAGGGAGCCAGGGGGAGCCAGGGCATACAGGGAGCCAGGGGGAGCCAGGGCCCACAGGGAGCCAGGAGGAGCCAGGGCCAACTGCAAGGCAGGAGGTGGCAGAACCCACTGGGAGCCAGGAGGTGGCAGGCCCCAGTGGGACCCAGGAGGCACGCCGGCGGGATACCATCTCCCGGATCCCTCCACTCCGCACTCCCGCAAAGAGGGTCAGGAGTCTGCGACAAATGGAGGAGGAGACCCAGGCCCTGCTTCGGCAAGCTACTGCAGCCATCCGAGAGCCACCCAGTGAAGTAGAGGGGTTCGCAGCGCGCTCATTGCAGCCAAACTCCACAATCTGGAGCAGAGCCAGCGTGTGCGCTGCGAACTCCTCATCTTCAAAGCCATAAGCATGGCATCCCTGGGGCAGCTCGATGACGACACCGACATTGTGCGGATTGCTTCTCCTGTCCTTGCTGCTCCTCCTGCTCCTGCTCCTCCTCTTCATGAGGCTGCTCTGGCTCCTGGCACTTCATCTCCTCCAGGAACCCAGCCCCCAAGGACTCGGGCTACAGGGAAGGCTACAGGGAAGGCTGCAGGGAAGACTGCAGGGAAGACTGCAGGGAAGGCTGCTGGGAAGAGAAAGCCCAAAAAATAACACGGTGCCCCTGATGGAATTTTATGTTGACTCACAGGCTGAATTGGTGGCTTTGGGGACCCTTGTTTTCATCAAAGTTCTAGCACGCTCTCAAGTGCTGCCTTCCTTGGCATCTTTGTTTTTATTAAGTTGTGTTTTTTGGTTGTCACCATTTTAATTATTAATTTTTGGGCAGATTAAATGCACTTTTGAGTTATCATCCAAATTTGACCATGTGTATTTTTTGTAGATTTGAGAGATCATTAGTGAGTGGGCAGACCCATTTCAGAAAAGTTTTTGGAAACATTAACAAGGTAAAAAAACATGCTTGTGGGTAACTTAAAAAAAAATATGTTGTTGCAGCCACTTCACACACTCCCAAATCAACCCAAAATAGAGATTTTCCAAAACATTGATGACAAAAAAAAAAATAAAAAAAAATAAGGTTGGCCAATATATACAGTATATTTAAAATTTGGAAGATGGAAGATACAACTAAATAACACAACACAAACATAAACATTATCTAACAAGAAAGAATCAAGTTAAAAGCTTGTCCTAACTATGTAACAAGATCAGCCGCAACAAACGTCCATTTTTGTGTATCATTTAAAAGCAGGGGTTAAAGAAGCGCTTTCTTTCCTTCTATATAAGCTGAAAACTACCTAACGAATGTGCTTATTCCATTCTGAACAGTCGTTTTACCTGAATGAGCGCTGCCGTCTCCTAACTTGCTTCTGAGCATGCGCGTGCTTAAAACGACGTTTTTACGTACACACGGTCAATGTTTAGGACACAAAAAGCGACGTTGGGCAAAAACGACACATAAAATTGAAGCATGCTTGAATTTTTTTGGGTCGTTTTTCAGAAGACATAAAATGACGTTTTTGCCCACACACGGTCAATTAAATTGACGTTTTTCAAAACGTCGTTTTTTTACATCGCAGAAAGTGATGGTGTGTACGCGGCATAAGAACTAGAAAATGCATTTCCTGAGGAAAATGTGCGTGGGAATGCTGAATAGCTGAATTGCTGAGCCCGCACCAAAGCCATTCACCATTACCACTACACTATCTTTAGGACACACAGCTCCTTTCTCTATCGTCAAAGTAGAGAGTATCCTGACTTCCTGGTCGCCCCTCCCCCTCAAGAGGTTTCCCCTCCCCCCCAGGTCAGTGAAGAAGAATATTGCACTGAGGTAAAGAAAGATATTTATGGAAAGAAATAGCATTACAAACACCTTTTAATTCACAGACCAAATACATGAATTAAGCCTTCAAATAAACCTTAATAAATCCACAACCGTACATGCGATCGATACAGCGACTTCACCGTTTGAAAGACACGGCCCTTGTGAACGCATCGATATGAAATTTATGTTGATAAACTTAAAAATGTGGCCATGTCAGCGATTTAGAAAAGAGTGTCTTTGTGTGTTTTGCAGAAACATTTTAAAGTCTTTTTAACATTACAGTCAATGAGAGAAAATTTTTGTCTCTTGTCCTTTAGAAGCTCCTGGAACTAAAAGTCAAATGCCTATCACAAAACTGATCACATTGCCTGAAACCAGACAAAAATATCTACGTTTTGATATATAAATTCTGTAGGACAAGTAGATCTTGTGGGCGTGAGAGCAATTTGTTTCCCCTTTTTTAAAGATAATTTTTTTTGTGGATGATCTGTGCTGTAATGGAATGGGATGCACATTGCTGTAATGTAATGAATGAGATGCACATTTTAAAAGTTGAATGGTCTCAATAGCTAAAAGTATGCAGAAGTTACGCAGAGCCAAAAAACGTATGGAATAATAAAATTTAAATTAAGAATAATAAAAAACGAATATCAATACTGGGAATGCTTATTAAAGCATTCCCACTAATAATAAAAACGAATATCAATACTGGGAATGCTTATTAAAGCATTAAAGCATTCCCACTAAAAAATGAATATCAATAGTGGGAATGCTTATTAAAGCATTCCCACTAATAAATTTACGGATATCAATACTGGGAATGCTTATTAAAGCATTCCCACTAAAAAACGAATATCAATACTGGGAATGCTTATTAACCACTTCCCGACGGCCGTACGACTATATACGGCCGCCGGGTGGCTCTACTTCTCTGGGAGGCCGTGTTTTTACGGCCGCCCCTTTTCGCGTTCCCCGCGCGCGCTCCCGAGCGCGCAGCGGGGAACTGCTGTGCTGGCCGTGTCCCTTGGACACAGCCAGTCACAGATCGCCGTGAACGGCCAATCGAGGCGGCCGTTTCCTAGGCGATCTGTGCGGCCAATGAGAGATGATCTCATATGTTTACATATGAGATCATCTCTCATTCCCGGCTCTCGCAGACAGCGGTGCTGTCAGGGGAGAGAGGAGACGGATCTGTGTCTCTTGTACATAGAGACACAGATCGGTCACCCCCCCAGTCACCCCCCTTCCCCCACAGTTAGAACACTAATTAGGATACACATTTAACCCCTTCCTCACCCCCTAGTGTTAACCCCTTCCCTGCCAGTCACATTTATACAGTAATTAGTGCATATTTATAGCACTGATTGCAGTATAAATGTGAATGGCGCCAAAAATGTGTCAAAAGTGTCCGATGTGTCCGCCATAACGTTGCAGTCCCAATAAAAATCGCAGATCGCCGCCATTTCTAGTAAAAAAAAAATTTATACAGTAATTAGTGCATATTTATAGCACTGATTGCAGTATAAATGTGAATGGCGCCAAAAACGTGTCAAAAGTGTCCGATGTGTCCGCCATAACGTCGCAGTCCCAATAAAAATCGCAGATCGCCGCCATTTCTAGTAAAAAAAAAAATTATAATAATAATTCTGTCCCTTATTTTGTAGGCGCTATAACTTTTGCGCAAACCAGTCGCTTATTGCGATTTTTTTTTTTTTTTTTACTAAAAATATGTAGAATACGTATCGGCCTAGACTGAGGATAAAAAAAAAACGTAAAAAAAAAAAATTGAGCTATTTATTATAGCAACAAGTAAAAATATTTTTTTTTTTTTCAAAATTGTCGCTCTATTTTTGTTTATAGCGCAAAAAATAAAAACCGCAGAGGTGATCAAATACCACCAAAAGAAAGCTCTATTTGTGGGGAAAAAAGGACGTTAATTTTGTTTTCGAGCCACGTCGCACGACCGCGCAATTGTCAGTTAAAGCGACGCAGTGCCGAATCGCAAAAAGTCCTCTGGTCAGGAAGGGGTTTAAGTGCCCAGTAAGGAAGTGGTTAAAGCATTCCCACTAATAAAAAACAAATATCAATACTGGGAATGCTTATTAAAGCATTCCCACTAATAATAAAAAACGAATATCAATACTGGGAATGCTTATTAAAGCATTCCCACTAATTAAGAAGAAGAACTAGAAAATGCATTTCCTGAGGAAAATGCATGGGAATGCTGAATAGCTGAACTGCTGAGCCCGCACCAAAGCCATTCACCATAACCACTACACTATCTTTAGGACACACAGCTCCTTTCTCTATCTGCAAAGTAGAGAGTGTCCTTACTTCCTGGTCGCCCCTCCCCCCTCAAGAGGTTTCCCCCCCCCCCAGGTCAGTGAGGAGGACTTCACTGAGGTAAAGAAAGCTATTTAGGGAAAGAAATACCATTACAAACGCTTTTAATCCACACACCCAATAAGTGAAATAAGCCTTCAAACAAACCTTAATAAATCCACAACCGTACATGCGATCGATACAGCGACTTCACCGCTTGAAAGACACGGCACTTGTGAACGCATCGATATGAAATTCATGTTGATAAACTTAAAAATGTGGCCATGTCAGTGAAAAGAGTGTCTTTGTGTGTTTTGCAGGAACATTTTATAGACGTTTTAACATGACGGTCAATGGGAGAAATTTTGGGACTCTTGTCCTTTAGAAGCTCCAGGAACTAAAAGTAAAATGACTATCACCAAACTGACCACCATGCCTGAAACCAGACACAAATACCTACGTTTTGATATATAAATTGTGTGTGACAAGTAGATCTTGTGGGCGTGAGAGCAATTTGTTCCCCGTTTTTTTATAGATAATTTTTTTTTCAATGATCTGCACTGCAATGATCACATGACCCACTGTAAAGCATCTCCATAGGAACACATTATAATCGATAACATTTTCTGAAAAAATCACTAAACGTAAATTGCTTTTTCACAAAAACTATAAAAGATATCAATCTAAAAAGTCATAGCCGGATAGCTGAATATTTTGTGACCGTTTTAAAGTTTGTTTGGTGTCTGTAAGTGAAAGTATGAAGGAGCTGAAACTTTTGGCAGCACGTGAGATTTGAAGCGGTAAAAAGGATGTTCTCATTGACTTCAATGTTAAAAAAAAGTGTCTAAAAGCTTAATATTTTAAAAAGTATAAATAGTACAAAAAAACTTGAAGAAGTCCCATCATTAGCTGAATGAGATGAACATTTTAATAGTTGAATGGTCTCAATAGCTGAAAGTATGCAGAAGTTACGCAGAGCCAAAAAATGTCCGGAATAAAGGAGAAGAATAATAAAAAACGAATATCAATACTGGGAATGCTTATTAAAGCATTCCCACTAATAAAATTAAGAATAATAAAAAACGAATATCAATACTGGGAATGCTTATTAAAGTATTCCCACTAATAATAAATTTACAAATATCAATACTGGGAATGCTTATTAAAGCATTCCCATGAAAATAAAAAACGAATATCAATACTGGGAATGCTTATTAAAGCATTCCCACTAATTAAGAATAATACATTTACGGATATCAATACTAGGAATGCTTATTAAAGCATTCCCACTAATAATAAAAAACGAATATCAATACTGGGAATGCTTATTAAAGCATTCCCACTAATACAAAACAAATATCAATACTGGGAATGCTTATTAAAGCATTCCCACTAATAAGAACTAGAAAATGCATTTCCTGAGGAAAATGTGTGGGAATACTGAATAGCTGAATTGCTAAGCCCGCACCAATGCCATTCACCATAACCACTACACTATCTTTAGGACATACAAGCAGTGTTTCTTCAGTACTTATAAAGCCTCTCTTTGATCATTAAAGGTGTTGTAAAGGTAAAATAATTTTCCCTAAATAGCTTCCTTTACCTTAGTGCAGTCCTCCTTCACTTACCTCATCCTTTGATTTTGCTTTTAAATGTCCTCATTTCTTCTGAGAAACCCTCACTTCCTGTTCTTCTGTCTGTAACTCCACACAGTAATGCAAGGCTTTTTCCCTGGTGTGGAGAAAGCCTCTTGAGGGGGAGGGGTGAGCAGGACGCCCACTAACACACAGCTCCTTTCTCTATCTGCAAAGTAGAGAGTGTCCTGACTTCCTGGTCTCCCCTCCCCCTCAAGAGGTTTTTCCACACCAGGTCAGTGAGGAGATATATTGCACTGAGGTAAAGGAAGCTATTTAGGGAAAGAATTACCATTACAAACGCCTTTAATCCACACACCTAATGAGTTACCGAACCCTTCAAACAAACCTTAATAAATCCACAACCGTCCATGCGATCGATACAGCGACTTCACCGTTTGAAAGACACGACCTTTGTGAACGCATCGATATGACATTTATGTTGATAAACTTAAAATTGTGGCCATGTCAGCGATTTAGAAAAGAGGTTCTTTGTGCGTTTTGCTGGGAAATGTTTTGGACTTTTTAACATGACAGTCAATGGGAGAAATTTTGGAACTCTTGTCCTTTAGAAGCTCCAGCAACTAAAAGTAAAATGCGTATCACAAAACTGACCACATTGCCTGAAACCAGACAAAAATACCTACGTTTTGATATATCAATTGTGTATGACAAGTAGATCTTGTGGACGTGAGAGCAATTTGTTCCCCCTTTTTTAAAGATAATTTTTTTTAATGATCTGTGCTCTAATGATCACATGATCCACTCTAAAGCAGCCCCATAGAAACACATTATAATCGATAAAATTTTCTGAAAAAATCACTAAACTAAAACTGCTTTTTCACAAAAACTGTGAAAAGTCATAGCCGGTTAGCTGAATCTTTTGTGAACGTTTTAAAGTTTGTTTGGTGTCTGTAAGTGAAAGTATGAAAGAGCTGAAACTTTTGGCAGCACATGAGATTTTAAGGGGTAAAAGGGATGCTCTCATTGACTTCAATGTTAAAAAAAGTGTCTAACAGCGATTTTAAAAAGTATAAATAGTACAAAAAAATTTGAAGAAGTCCCATCATTAGCTGAACGAGATGAACATTTTAAAAGTTGAATGGTCTCAATCGCTGAAAGTATGCAGAAGTTACGCAGAGCCAAAAAACGCACGGAATAATAAAAATAAAATTAAAGGATAAGAATAATAAAAAACGAATATCAATACTGGGAATGCTTATTAAGCATTCCCACTAATAATAATAAACAAATATCAATACTGGGAATGCTAAATATAGCATTCCCACTAATTAAAATTAAAATTAAGAACTAGAAAATGCATTTCCTGAGGAAAATGCGTGGGAATGTTGAATAGCTGAATTGCTGAGCCCACACCAAAGCCATTCACCATAACCACTACACTATCCTTAGGACATACAAGCAGTGTTCCTTCAGTACTTATAAAGCCTCTCTTTGATCATTAAAGGTGTTGTAAAGGTAAAATAATTTTCCCTAAATAGCTTCCTTTACCTTAGTGCAGTCCTCCTTCACTTACCTCATCCTTCCATTTTGCTTTTAAATGTCCTTTTTTCTTCTGAGAATTCCTCACTTCCTGTTCTTCTGTCTGTAACTACACACAGTAATGCGAGGCATTCTCCATGGTGTGGAGAAAGCCTCTTGAGGGGGGAGGGGGCGAGCAGGACGCCTAATATCACAAAGCTCCTTTCTCTATCTGCAATATAGAGAGTGTCCTGACTTGCCTGGTCGCCCCTCCCCCCTCAAGAGGCTTTCTCCACATGAGGTAAGGGAGGAGGACTGCACTGAGGTAAAGAAAGCTATTTAGGGAAACAAAATACCATTAGAATTGCTTTAATCCACACACCAAATGAGTTTTTGAAGCCATCAAACAAACCTTAATAAATCCACAACCATACATGCTATCGAAACAGTGACTTCACCGTTTGAAACACAAGGCTTTTGTGAACGAATCAGTACAAAATTTATGTTGATAAACTTAAAAATGTGGGCATGTCAGCGATTTAAAAAAGAGGTTCTGTGTGCGTTTTGCTGGGAGATTTATAGATTTTGTTAAATGACAGTCAATGGAAAGAATTTTGGAACTCTTGTCATTTAGAAGCTCCAGAAACCAAAATTAAAATGTGTATCACAAAACTGAGCACATTGCCTGAAACCAGACAAAAATACATACGTTTTGATATATAAATTGTGTATGACAAGTAGATCTTGTGGGCGTGAGAGCAATTTGTTCCTCCTTTTTTAAAGATAATTTTTCTTTAATGATCGGTGCTCTAATGATCACATGATCCACTCTAAAGCAGCCCCATAGAAACACATTATAATCGATAACATTTTCTGAAAAAATCAGTAAACGTAAATTGCTTTTTCACAAAAACTGTAAAAGATATCAATCTGAAAAGTCATAGCTGGATAGCTGAATATTTTGTGACCGTTTTAAAGTTTGTTTGGTGTCTGTAAGTGAAAGTATGAAGGAGCTGAAACTTTTGGTAGCACATGAGATTTTAAGGGGTAAAAAGCATGTTCTCATTGACTTCAATGTTAAAAAAAAGTGTCTAAAAGCTTAATATTTTAAAAAATATAAATAGTACAAAAAACTTGAAGAAGTCCCATTGTTAGCTGAGCGAGATGAACATTTTAAAAGTTGAATGGTCTCAATCGCTGAAAGTATGCAGAAGTTACGCAGAGTCAAAAAACGTACGGAATAATAAAGGATAAAAAGAATAATAACTAGACAATGCATTTCCTGAGGAAAATGCGAGTGGGAATGCTGAATAGCTGAATTGCTGAGCCCGCACAAAAGCCATTCACCATAACCAGTACAGTATCTTTAGGACATACAAGCAGTGTTCCTTCAGTACTTATAAAGCCTAATATCACACAGCTCCTTTCTCTATCTGCAATATAGAGAGTGTCCTGACTTGCCTGGTCGCCCCTCCCCCCTCAAGAGGCTTTCTCCACATGAGGTGGGGGAGGAGGACTGCACTGAGGTAAGGAAAGCTGTTTAGGGAATCAAAATACCATTAGAAACGCTTTCATCCACACACAAAATCAGTTATCGAAGCCTTCAAACAAAACGTAATAAATCCACAACCGTACATGCGATCGATACAGCGACTTCACCGTTTGAAACACAAGGCTTTTGTGAACAAATCGGTATAAAATTTATGTTGATAAACTTAAAAATCTGTGCATGTCAGCGATTTAGAAAAGAGCGTCTTTGTGTGTTTTGTAGAAACATTTTAAAGTCTTTTTAACATGAGTGTCAATGAGAGTTTATTTGTCCCTCTTGTCCTTTAGAAGCTCCTGGAACTAAAAATAAAATACGTATCACAAAACTGATAACATTGCCTGAAACCAGACAACCATACCTACGTTTTGATATATAAATTGTGTATGACAAGTAGATCTTGTGGGCGTGAGAGCAATTTGTTTCCCCTTTTTTTAAAGATAACTTTTTTTCAATCATCTCCACTCTAAAGGTCACATGACACACTCTAAATCCCTTCCATAGGATTACATTATAACCGATTACATTTTCTGAAAAAAATCGCTAAACGTAAATTGCGTTTTCACAAAAAACGTAAAAGATATCAATCTGAAAAGTCATAGCCGGATACCTGAATATTTTGTGACCGCTTTAAAGTTTGTTTGGTGTTTGTAAGTGAAAGTATGAAGGAGCTGAAACATTTGGCAGGGCATGTGATTTCAAAGGGAAAAAGGATGTTCTCATTGACTTCAATGTTAAAAAAAAGTGTCTAAAAGCTTAATATTTTAAAAAGTATAAATAGTACAAAAAAACTTGAAGAAGTCACATCGTTAGCTTAACGAGACGCACATTTCAATAGTTGAATGGTCTCAATAGCTGAAAGTATGCAGAAGTTACGCAGAGCCAAAAAACGTACGGAATAATAAAAATAATAATAAAAAACGAATATCAATACTGGGAATGCTTATTAAGCATTCCCACTAAAAAACGAATATCAATACTAGGAATGCGTTTATATAGCATTCCCATTAATAATAAAAAACGAATAACAATACTGGGAATGCTATTTATAGCATTCCCACTAAATATCAATACTGGGAATGCTATTAAGCATTCCCACTAATAATAAAAAACGAAAACCCAATACTGGGAATGCTATTTATAGCATTACCACTAATAATAAAAAACGAATATCAATACTGGGAATGCTAAATATAGCATTCCCACTAATAAAAAACAAATAGCAATACTGGGAATGCTATTTATAGCATTCCCACTAAAAAACGAATATCAATACTGGGAATGCTATTAAGCATTCCCACTAATTAAGAACTAGAAAATGCATTTCCTGCAGAAAAATCATGGGAATGCTGAATAGCTGAATTGCTAAGCCCACACCAAAGCCATTCGCCATAACCACTACACTATCTTTAGGACATACAAGCAGTGTTCTTTCAGTACTTATAAAGCCTATTTTTGATCATTAAAGGGGTTGTAAAGGTAAAACAAATTTTCCCTAAATAGCTTCCTTTACCTTAGTTCAGTCCTCTTTCACTTACCTCATCCTTTGATTTTGCTTTTAAATGTCCTTTTTTCTTCTGAGAAATCCTCACTTCCTGTTCTTCTGTCTGTAACTCCACACAGTAATGCAAGGCTTTCTCCCTGGTGTGGAGAAAGCCTCTTGAGTGGGGAGGGGGTGAGCAGGACGCTTAATAACACACAGCTCCTTTCTCTATCTGCAATATAGAGAGTGTCCTGACTTGCCTGGTCACCCCTCCCACCTCAAGAGGTGTTCTCCACATGAGGTAAGGGAGGAGGACTGCACTGAGGTAAAGGAAGCTGTAACGGTCACCACTGTTTACGACCTTCCATCCCATCCAAGACTCCAACCAACAGGACCCGATCCATCCCATTCCCAGAATAAGACGAGACACAGCTCTGTGCTTTCTGGTTTCAAATGCAAGAATGCTTTAATGGTTTCTTCTCAGCTTTTTTTGAAGTTACAAGCAGGTGACCGTAATCAAGGGGACAATGAAATCTCCACCCCCTTCACACCATGGGGCTTCAATCACATCCTTACAAAGTCTCTGTTTGTCCCGAGTCATTCTGTTACATCTCTCCCCTTTTGGTGGAAGACTGACACAGGAGGAGACCCCGAACAGGTTGACTCTAAAGTTAGTCAGTAGTACTAGTCCTTCAATGCTGATATCCATACCGTACCCCAATTAAATTGCTCCAAACAAAGCATTACTCACCCTGCCAACCTCTGTCTCGCTCAGAGAACCTGCCTGCCGCTGGAGAGATGCCTGGACTTGTCCTTCTCCCTGGAGTCCTTTCAGCCGCTGGAGAGAAGACAGGGTGACTGGGCTCAGTCCATCATGTTGTTGGGGATCTGGGCCAACTGGCCCCCATCCCTGGGGTATACCAGTGGAGACTGTAGTCCCATCCACTGGTGGTAGAAAATCCCCTGATGCTTGCAAAGCAAAGCCGACATCCTCCTGTCTCAGTGACGCACCATTTTCTGGGGTTGTGTCAGTGGAGACCACAGTCCCATCCACTGCCCCAGGAACTCCCTCTTCCGTTAGTTGAGAGCAGAGGCTTGTGGCACTCTGCTCTGTTGCCAGCTCTTCCGCTGTATTGCTGTGAGGGGAGACCACAGTCCCATCCCCCGATGTCAGCTCAAGCTGCAGTTGTGTGCAGAAGCCAGTAGCATCCTGCCCTGCTACCAGTGATTCAGCTGGGAGCAAACGCTTTACCCCCTCAGCTTGTTGCTGGGGAGAGGGGCCAATTGCCCCTGCTCCCTGGAACTCCACTTCCATGGTGACTGGCATCTGTACCTCTCCCCTCTCTTCAGTTGGTGCTGCTGTGACTTCTGCTGCTGCAGCACCTCTTTGCTGTAGCCAAGTGGCATCCACAGCCGCTATAACCTGGTCTATGATCTCCGGTGGAGGATTAGGTCCATACTGTGCCAGTCCACGTCTAACAGCCCGGTCAAAAAACTCTTCATCGGGTGTCTGTTATGCTGGGCCTTTCTGTTACGCTGGGCCTTTCAGCTCTATCCATTTGGACAAGCTCTGTAATAATGTCCCTTCTCTTACAATTGCAGGCCGATCTGCCCCGGCTCTCCAGTAAGTCCTTGAGGGAAGAGAGCTTCAGCCATTCATACAGCGTCTCCATTGTCCTGTGTCCTTGTAGCCGTTCTTCTGCCGATGGAAACATCCCACTGCTGTGCCACCACTGTAACGGAACCCCAAATGGGACAGGGGTTAAATCCATTCACGATATTCCATTCCATCCAAGACAGCTTATCGACACTCCACAATCAGGCAAACGAACACGGTCCATAAGAATTCCCCCCAGACACGAGACACACAGCTCTGTGTTCTGGTTTCAAATGTAAGAATGCTTTAATGGTTTCTTCTCAGCTTTTTATGCAGTTACAAGCAGGTGACCGTAATCAAAGGGACAATGAAATCTCCACCCCCTTCACACCATGGGGCTTCAATCACATACTTTTATCAATAGAATTCACAAAAAATACCATCACACAATGAGTTCCCTTCAATCCACATCTTTAGACAGACGTTCTGTCTCCGACAGACAGGTAGTCACACCTGGGCATCAATAGGCTTTAAACCGTGTTATCACACAATGGAAAGGTCTAGGAGCAGACCTGAATTAACACCTTTACACAATGGACAATGAAATGTCTAGGAGTAGATGCAATTAACACCTTTCAAAAGAATGTGTCCCCACATTGAATAAGCCAACAACATGTGATATCTCAAGACATCCTGCAACCATGAATTATTATTAATGTCCCCTGTCCTGTAATTTAGGATATAATTTCTCAGTCACCCTATGGCCCTATCGGACATAAGGTGACCCTAGGCATAAGACTCCTTGGTGACGCCGGTACAGGAGTACCCCTCATCCTTACAAAGTCTCTGTTTGTCCCGGGTCATTCTGTTACAGAAGCTATTTAGGGAAACAAAATACCATTACAAACGCTTTAATCCACACACCTAATGACTGAGAGAAGCCTTCAAAGAAACCTTAATAAATCCACAACCGTACATGCTATCGAAACAGTGACTTCCCCGTTTGAAACAAAAGGCCTTTGTGAACGAATAGATATAAAATTTATGTTGATAAACTTAAAAATGTGGGCATCTCAGCGATTTAAAAAGAGGTTATGTGTGCGTTTTGCTGGAAAATGTATAGATTTTTTTACATGACAGTCAATGGAAAGAAATTTGGAACTCTTGTCATTTAGAAGCTCCAGAAACCAAAAGTAAAATGTGTATCACAAAACTGAGCATATTGCCTGAAACCAGAAAAAAATACCTACGTTTTGATATATAAATTGTGTATGACAAGTAGATCTTGTGGGTGTGAGAGCAATTTGTTCCCCCTTTATAAAGATAATTTTATTTTTTTACAGCTCTCTGCTCTAATGATGTCATTATCCCACCCAGCCCCATAGAAACGCATTATAATCGATAACATTTTCTGAAAAAATCACTAAACTTAAACTGCTTTTTCACAAAAACTGTAAAAGATATCAAGCTGAAAAGTCATAGCCGGATAGCTGAATATTTTGTGAACGTTTTAAAGTTTGTTTGAGAAAAAAGGATATAGGCGTTGTGATACATTTGCCTATATGTCTCAGTTTACTGCCCCCTGCTAGCCATGGGTAGAGGTAGAAAGGAATTTCATGTGATTCATTCCTCTGACAGGTTATTGACGTGCTAATGTCCCCTCACTATTTCTAAAGGTTAATTGATCTATTGTGTTGTGTGAAGGAGAGCTGGGTTTAAGTGGCTTGTGTTAATTATTCTGATTGCTTCATTGTGGTAATTATCTCTCTATATGCGGGGTCGAGCGGTCTGGTTGATGTATTCAGTACAGCTAGTGCTCAGCGTCATTGATGTCATTGTCTAAAGAAAATGTGTTTTCAGCATCGGCCCCGTCGTGTCTACCTAGTCATCTGTATGGAAGCCCCAGTGTGAGGGGGGCGGAGATTTGTCATTGTAACAGTTTTGGAAATGACATATAAGCTGTGTGTGATATAACATTAAAGTCTGTGTTGTTCAAGCAGTAAGCTGGTCTCATGTGTGGCTTTCTGGGCGATTCCAGGGATATCCCTCCTCGTGGAATATTGGGGTGATTTTCGTTATGGGAAGAAGGGAACGTTGACGGGGATATCATACCGATACCATCACAAATTGGTTGGCAGCAGCGGGATCTTCCCTTCTACTCTCCTTTACACCCGGATTCCAAGCAGACACTGGGAACAGTGAATGGAAGGCTGCTACACCCTGCTTAAAAGAAATACACTGAAAGAACTACTGGAAGTTCGTTGAAGGATTGCTAGCAACAAAACCAAGCGGGTCATCATAGCAGAATTAATGGAGCTAGACCAGGAGGACGTGATTGCAGCAACGCCAGCAGTACAAGAGATGGAGACACCAGTGATTCAGGAGGAGTCACCAACCAACAAGCTAATGAGAGAGAAGCTAGCGTGGTTCGGCCCGAACCCAACGCCGGATGTGGTGCTGAAAGTGATGGACATGTTAGTAAACGCAGAGCTACAGAAGGATAAACAAATAAGGGACGCAGAGCTACAGTTAAAACTGGCAGCAGTCCAACAAGCAGCCGCACCTTCTACGAACAGTGAGTACAGCACAGCAGACGCAAGGAAGATTCCGTTTAGCGCTTTTAAAGCTTTTGATGAAAAGGACTGTGAGATTGATAACTACCTGGCAGATTTTGAGCGACAATGTAACCTGCACCGAATAGCTAGAAGAGACTGGGTTGCAATATTGTCAGGCAAACTGTCAGGCAAAGCTTCTGATGCTTTCCGGACCGTGCCAGATCAGGATATCCATAGCTACGCCAGGGTTAAAGAAGCGCTCCTGGCTCGTTATGCAGTAACCCCAGAGTCCCACCGACAGAAGTTCAGGGACTCACGCAAAACCACGGAAGACTCTTACGCAGAATGGGCATGCCAGCTGTCCCTGTCGGCCTCTAACTGGGTTAACAGCAGCCAGGCCACCCACCGCAGAGGACATTTTGCAACTAATGCTCCTGGAGCAATTTTACAATCACATCCAGACGGACGTCAAGGATTGGGTGAGAGATCGCAGGCCCATGACTCTACCAGAGGCCGCGAAGTTGGCGGATGAATATGCGGATACTCGCAAGACAAACCAGGTCACACCACGGGTACAACCCCCACAACCAACGGCGCCCTCACACCCACCAGCCGCTAGATACCAACCGCCTAACAGACCGATGACATATAGCCCTCGCTACCCATGCCAGGAGGACAACGAACAACGCTGCTTCCGGTGCAAACAGTTGGGTCACTTCAAGCAGAATTGCCCCATGAATGACAACACCAGGTCAAATTGGTCTCAACCTGGGTACCGCCCACCAGCAGCAGCCCATTGTGTAGACTCAGCTTGGGATCCCCAGGAGCTGGGTCAGGAAGAACCATTGGGCACCCCTTACGAAGCCCTCATGGTACAATCTGTTATTACGGACAACAGGGAACACCATTGTCAGCTGGTCATGGGCGACAGCCATGAGCCGGAGGGGCCTTGGAGGGAGCTGGGCAGAAAGAGCACCGCCAGCTACCCTCCAAGAAGAAGAGGTCCTGGAAGTCATATAACCAGCGGACCTGGGAGGAGAAGAAGCGACTGGAGGAGATGGAATCGCAGCGGGCGCCCCAGATGCGGGCCGAGATGTTCGCCAAGGGCCCACCGGTGGCCCCTTACACCACCACCCAGTTCCTGATGATGAAGGACCACGTGGAGAGCCTGCAGGACATGAGCAAGCAGGATCTGATCCGTGAGTACATAGAGCTGGAGGAGTGCATAAGCCGCATGGAGGAGGAGAACAACCACCTGAGGTCACAGCGGGCTGACCCCCCCAGGCTCCATGAACTGGAGATGGAGCTGGAGAAGCTCAAAGAGGAGAACCGGCGGCTGCGGAGGGAGCAGGGGGTGGCTGACCTTATGGGGCTCTGATTCCCCCCCCCCCGACTCTGAGCACCAGTGCTACAGCATTTCAACAAATATAACTTTTTCTTTTTATGAATCTCCTGGGATTGTCACTTCAGAGCCATAACCTGCCCCCTCCCATAGCGGGACACCTAGACGGCGGCGCACAGACCCATTCGCTGTCTTCACACTGACTTCTGGTGACTTTGCAGATCGCACAAAGACTTGGGGACTGACCGGCGTGTGATCTGACGACCCGGTGACATACCTGAGTCTGAAGCAGTTGCCAAGGGAGGTCAGTCATGCCAAACGGAGTTAACCTCGGACTAAAAGCTCTGAACCCGTCAACCCTACTGGACCAGGGAAGGTCCAACCGGGTTTGCCGGAGCAGGGAGCAAAAGGGGGGCCATTGTGATACATTTGCCTATATGTCTCAGTTTACTGCCCCCTGCTAGCCATGGGTAGAGGTAGAAAGGAATTTCATGTGATTCATTCCTCTGACAGGTTATTGACGTGCTAATGTCCCCTCACTATTTCTAAAGGTTAATTGATCTATTGTGTTGTGTGAAGGAGAGCTGGGTTTAAGTGGCTTGTGTTAATTATTCTGATTGCTTCATTGTGGTAATTATCTCTCTATATGCGGGGTCGAGCGGTCTGGTTGATGTATTCAGTACAGCTAGTGCTCAGCGTCATTGATGTCATTGTCTAAAGAAAATGTGTTTTCAGCATCGGCCCCCGTCGTGTCTACCTAGTCATCTGTATGGAAGCCCCAGTGTGAGGGGGGCGGAGATTTGTCATTGTAACAGTTTTGGAAATGACATATAAGCTGTGTGTGATATAACATTAAAGTCTGTGTTGTTCAAGCAGTAAGCTGGTCTCATGTGTGGCTTTCTGGGCGATTCCAGGGATATCCCTCCTCGTGGAATATTGGGGTGATTTTCGTTATGGGAAGAAGGGAACGTTGACGGGGATATCATACCGATACCGTCACAGGCGTCACCTAAATATGTAAGCAAAAAACCAAAGTCTCACCACATCCCTAAATTAGAACTAATTTGTATACCCCCCAAGGGGGGTGTGTTTCCTTGGTGGGACTTTAAACTTGGGAGACTGGTTAATAAATAAAAAAATAAGTGCAATTAACAACCGTTCCTTTGTTTTTTCACCTTTACATTGATTCTTTATAGCTTTTGTTTTGTGTCCCTGTTCAGGATCTTCTGGCACTCGGCGCAGACAAGACTAGGACTTCTGTCCTCTTCTGGGGAGGAAGGCGCCTTCCCCCCGTTCCTTACGTGGTGGGACCCGCCTCTCTCCTTCCTGCGTCGCGGGACTTTGACTTATATACTTGTCTGTGTGAGGGCTCAGCGTCAGTCTTCTCTGGGATGCTGCAATAAGAGGATCAGTGACCACTTAGTAGGCAAGTTTTTTACTTTTATATCCTATTTCTTTTTCTTGTCTTGTGATGCTGTCACTTAGTAAGCCTGCCCAGATTATAGAAGGTATTACACCTTTGTACTGGTGCATCCATTTTCTGGGAATCTTTATAATGATATTGGCTCACTTTGTCTTTAATCACAGATCACTGGTCACAAATCCTAGTTTTTTGGATTAATATCCAGCCTCTTCAACAAGGCTAGTAGCCAGCTCTTATACTACATTCTATACCTTCCCCCGGGGGAGGTCTTCCTTGATGGGTCTCTGTTTACACACTGGTAAGTATGTACAATCACAAAATACCATACATTTACATTCGATTGCACATAGATTAATATGCATTACCGTGCATTTCTGTGTTTCATATCCATTCTCATTTTCTTGATTTTCTTTTCTTTCTTTACATGTTAAGAGGCGATATAAATCTATAGAAGTGGCATAATGCATTATGGTCCACCTTCATTGGTTTAACCATTCCATGATCCTGTCTCTACTCTGAGGCCTCGTACACACGACAGAGTTTCTCGGCAGAATTCGTCGAGAAACTCGGTGAAGAGCCGGATTCTGTCGAGAAACTCTGTCGTGTGTACACTTTCGGCCCGATGGAGCCGCCGAAGGAACTCGTCGAGCAAATAGAGAGCAGGTTCTCTATTTTCTCGATGGGAGTGGATTTTGGCTCGACGAGTTCTTCATCGGGCTGTTTTTTCAACGAGAAACTCGGTCGTGTGTATGCTAAGAAACCTGTGAAAAACTTAGACACTGGAGAACAACATCGGTAAAAGTAGCGTTTGGAATGGAGATAGCACATTCGTCTCACTTCCAACATTATTTCATCGTTTATTTGCAGCGCTTTACACAATTTTTTGTAAGGGCACAAAACAGCAATATTCTTTTTTTCTTTTTTTAGGATATTCACACAGAGTTCCTTAAAATTTGGTGGAACCTTTTTCTTACTGATCTCAATAATATTTATTAAAAATATTCTCACCTTATTTTGGTCCTGTGTTTTAAATCCTGCTCTTAATATTCACCTTAATTTTTTATTTCTCAAAAATGCAAATCCTCTTATTTTTTGGAATGTCAAGTTCCCCCCATAGAAACCTTATTGCTTTGTCTTATCTCATCTGTCCCTTTCAAATTACACCTTATATCCAATTTTTTAACCATAACCTGCCTTCTCACAAGCTAAATTTTAAAGCAAAAAAAAACAAGGACAAGTATGAACTGTAAAATAAAAATTTACCATTTATTTTGGTTTGAAAAATAAAGTAAGTAAGCAAAAGTCAGCACTGGAGAGCTTGCTGCCATTTGTGCACAGCCAGGTGTGGCCTGATGTGACTGGTGAGCAGTTGGAGGCCAAATGGGGACTTGAGAGGTTCATTCAGGAAGGAACGCATCAAGGTCTTGGACTCCCCGAGGTCACAAACTGGAGCAGGGCAGGCAGATGTCACCAGGTTGTGGTACTATAGCAGCCTGAACTCTGGTACACCACATGGAAGTAAGGGAGTCACTTTCTTGTTTTCTTCAAGGCCTTCCTTGGTGGCTTCCCTGCAGCCTGCTCTTTGACCTTCTCTGCAGCCTTCTCAGCAGCCTTCCTCTTCTGCCTGGCTGGAGGTGGTGCCACAGGGGTAGTACTCATGCCAGGAGGAGGAGTAGACGAAGGTGGTGGAGGATGAGTAGACAAAGGTGGTGGAGGAGGAGGTGGAGGAGGAGGAGGTGGAGCAGTAGAAGGAGGAGGAGTAGTAGAAGGAGGTGGAGCATTAGAAGGAGGAGGAGTAGTAGAAGGAGCAGTAGAAGGAGGAGGAGCAGTAGAAGGAGGAGGAGTAGTAGAAGGAGGTGGAGCCTTAGAAGGAGGAGGAGCAGTAGAAGGAGGAGGAGTAGTAGAAGGAGGTGGAGAAGTAGAAGGAGGAGGAGCAGTAGAAGGAGCAGTAGAAGGAGGAGGAGTAGTAGAAGGAGCAGTAGAATGAGGAGGAGTAGTAGAAGGAGCAGTAGAAGGAGGAGGAGTAGTAGAAGGAGCAGTAGAAGGAGGTGGAGCAGTAGAAGGAGGAGGAGCAGTAGAAGGAGCTGGAGCAGGAGTAGTAGAAGAAGAAGAGGAAGAAGAATGTTCAGAAGGAGCAGGAGAAGAAGAGGAAGAAGAATGTTCAGAAGGAGCAGGAGAAGAAGAGGAAGAAGAATGTTGAGATGGAGCAGGAGAAGAAGAGGAAGAAGAATGTTCAGAAGGAGCAGGAGAAGAAGAGGAAGAAGAATGTTGAGATGGAGCAGGAGAAGAAGAAGGTGGGGGAGGTTGAGAAGGCGCATGAGAAGAAGAAGGTGGAGGAGGTTGGGAGTTATCTGGTGTGTGAGGATGGGGATGGCGGCAAATGACAGTGTCCTCCGTGAGAAGACCCCTCACCCCCTGATTTGCGAGGGTGATGAGGAGTCCCTCAAAGAGGAGGCGCTGGTCCACTCTCATGTCTGCCATTTTAGCCAAAACCACAGTCACAAATCCCTCCTGAGCAGTGGGAGGCTGTTGAAGGGTTGCATGGGCGTCCCGAATGAGGGCTAGTGAGGCGTCACGCACCCTCGTATCCCTCACCTGCCTTCTCGGACGCAGGCGAAGAGGAGGCACCTGACATCTGGTACTTCGCCCAGCCACCTCGTCCAACCCACTTGGGCCTGCCACCTCATCCAACCCACTTGGGCCTGCCACCACGTTCAAGCCACTTGGGCCTGCAGCCTCCTCCAAGCCACTCACCCTGCCCTCCTCCTGCCTGGCATTTTCCCGATCCTCCTGCTGGCGGGTCTCGTCCTGTGTATGGAAAAAAAGTACAGTTTTAATTTTTTTTTTTTTAAATAAGACTCATTTTTCAGCTCCTGACTGTTGCATATTTTTTAGTCACTACTTAGCTAAGCCAATCATTGTGACCCATGTTTTATGGTGAATCACACAAAAATAATTCCTGGCCAATTCTGACAAATGATCTGTATAACACTTTTATCTCTACCTTTTTTTTACCTTTAACATCTTAATTTACATCTCTTTAACAACATTTAAACACCACACATTTGCACATTGAAAGTACTATATACCTGGCTCCAGCTGGGCAAATCCGGATCTTCATCCAGGATGGAAGGCTGCTGAGAGGGTTCATCTGCAGAGGGAGCAGCAGGTTGGCTGGAGGGAAGGCTGGAGGGAAGGCTGGACCTTCTGTTCCTTCTGGGGGCAAGGCTAGAAAGTGACTCCCTTACCTCCAGGTGTTCATCCAGGAAGCACAGTTTGCTATAGTACCACAACTTGGGTACATATACCCGCCCTGCTCCAGCTCCAGACCTCATCGAAGCCAAGACCTTGTTGCGTGCCTTCCTGTAGGTGCCTCTCAAGGTCCCAATTTTGACCTCCAACTGGTCAGTCGTCACATCAAACCCCACCTGTCTCCGCACAAGTGGGAGCAGGCTCTCCAGTGCTGTTTTCCGCAAGTCTTTGTTGCGGGAGATGGGGTCTTTGGTGGCCCACAGAACTGGAAGTTCTCTCCACCGGTCTATAAAGATGTCCAAAAATTCTGGTCTATTGAACAGGTTCATCTTTTCCTGTCCAAAACCAAGGAGAAATAAATAATGTCAATACACAGTCTATAAAGTTAATTACTCTTTCTCACCAGCTAGCCCTTAAAGGGTCACTAATGGATAAATCTTTTTTTGATGAAATGACTGTTTACAGTGTCTAGAGACATACAAGTGCATACATATAATGTGCCTCTAGTTTCACTTTTGCTTTTAAACTGATTTAATGTTTCTGTGAAGTAAAGAGACACACAGAACAAAAACAAACAAATCCAGGGCATATTTTAATTAAAAAAATTATTAGCATTGTTTCTGTGGATTTTTAGACACACAGCTTAGACCACAGTGAGAAGCTCCCATGATAAATTTTAGAGGGAGCCAGAGAACCAGGAAGTGAGGATTTATGCAAAGGATATGCCACTGCTGTCCCAAGTTCGAAGCATACCTACACGCTTGTCGTTCAAACGTCTTTCTTACGCAACCCGGTCGTATGGACGCTACGTGTGTTCGAGCCTTATATACACTATGCACACGACATCTGCCCATGCTTAAAAAATTAGATGTTTCCCCCCGCCCCTTATCTTCCGTCGCGAAAACGACATGGAGGAATTGGCAGCAGATCATGTTGGGTCAGTTCGTAGGAAACAGATGACCAGTTGTGTTGAACTAATAAGCCAGATCTCCTCCTCATTTGTGTATGAAACGTTAGAGAAAAGCACTCCGATCTAGTTTGGTCAAGACATAAAAGCGACCATTTGCATCATGTTTAAAACGACATTTTTTCTAAAGACATCCTGAGAACCGAGATTGGCCACACAACAGTAGTTGGATCAAAATGCATAAGCAAAGCGTTGGTTACGTACGACGGCACTATAGCGGACCATTACCTTCAATTTTAGAACTAGCTATGTTTTAGTTTATGAACATAATATGTAGCCCACAAAATCATTCAATCAAGAATAACGGGCCAAATCCACAGCCAGCGGCGCCAAATAAGTTTTTTAAAACTTATGTCATTTAAGTTACGGCGCCCTAAGTTGGTGTCGTAATTGTCGTATCCACAGCGCATTTGCGCACAAAATTGCGCCTGCCGTAACCTAAATTCGGAGGCGTAAGGCGGGGTTATGGCAAGTAGGAAGGAAGTGGGCGTGCTTCATTGTAATGAGCCGTGACCCCATGCAAATGAAGGTCCGGCCGTACTGCGCATGCGCGCAGGAATCTGCTGCTCACTGCGCATGTGCAGAACTTTGCTTGGCGCAATCAGTGAGATAGGTAAAAGGCCAAGTGTACTTAGTTTGAGGAACGCCCTGTGCTTAACTAGCTCCAGTCAAACACACTTCATTTGCAAAAGTATTTCCCTGTGTTCCCTTCCATGAGCAATTTGCTTCTGCTCTTAGTTTGTCAGTGTTTGTTGGTAAGTTGTGTGTGATAGAGAAGTGTTGGAGGAGTAGTAGATAGTAGTTGTTGTTTGTTTGTGATAAGTGTAATTTTTGTTTGATTGTTTCTGCTAATTTTTTTGTTTTGTTTTTTTCTGCTTGGATTTTGTGTTTGGTTTTTGTGTGTTTGTATTTGACTTTGTAGTAGCTGTCTGCTTGTGTGTGTATTTTTGTGTATTTGTTTGGTGTGTATTTTTGTGTGTTTGTCCTGTGAGTTTTCTTGTTGCTGTGTGGTGTTTGTGAAGCAGGAAGCTGAATTTTTCCCATGTTGAAAAGCAAATCCTTGCCAGGTATATCATCCAATATGGAAGATATTTACATGGGCCTGATAGCCGGAACACCTCCCCGGCCCAAAGGAAGAGGATATATGCAAAAATAACAGATCACATAAATGCGGCGGGGGGAGGGGAGACGAGGACCCCCGCTGGCATTAAGAAAAAGATCAATGATCTGAGGAGCGTGGTCCGCAATAAGGTGGCCAAGCTCACTGTGCATAGGAGGGCCACTGGAGGAGGGGGACCATGCCCCATCCGGCTGACTGAGGAGGAATGGGCAGTGGCCCGGTGTTTCGAGCCAGAGCAGGTGGTGGGCCTGCCTGGTTATCAGTCTGATGTTCCTGTGAGGCCAGGTAAGCTTTTTGTTTTTCTATTTGGTGATTAGCATGTGTGGGTGGGGGAAGGGAACATGTGCCAAGTGTGTGGATCCTCAAACCTGTGATTGTTTGGTGTCTTCCACAGATGACCAGGAGATTGCTGGGCCATTAGGCCAGGCTGCTGCACCACCCCAAAGACAGGAGGCTGTTGAGGAGTCCCCAGGGGAGGGGAGTGGCCAAACCTCCCCTCATGAGGAGGCTGAGGGGGAGGAGGATGAGGGGGAGGAGGATGAGGGGGAGGAGGAAGAAGATCTCCAGATTGGCCGGGAAATCATTATTGCCACAGATCTCATGACATTTGACGATACCCTTGAGGCTAGCCTTGAGGCTCCCCTTGAGGCTACCCCAGAGGCTACCCTTGAGGCTACCCCAGAGGCTCCCCCAGAGGCTACCCCAGAGGCTCCCCCAGAGGCTACCCCAGAGGCTCCCCCAGAGGCTACCCCAGAGGCTACCCCAGAGGCTACCCCAGAGGCTGGCACCAGTCAGGCCACCATCAGGGGTAGCCCCTCCCACTCCTCCCACAACATGCCGCAACCCACAAGGGTCACTCTATCCCCTCCTACCTGGCCACAAGCCTCAGGGGCAGGCAGGATGGCGACCCAGGAGACCAGGGGGGGGTCTGAGCATCTGCCTGCCAGTCTGCTGAGGGACAATGCCCAGCAGACCCGCAGTCTGGGTGACATCAAAAAAACTATGGCCAAGATGGAGCACAGCCTGGATGTAATGAGGGAGTCACTCAGTGATGTGGCCACCAATTCATTGGGTGTCATCACCTGTTTGTGGTCCCTGCATACCGCCACAACAGGCGTGGGCCAGGAGGTGACTGCCCTCACCCGGGCTGTGCAGGACAACACCCGGGCTGTGCAGGACAACACACGGGCTGGCCAGGCCAATACGGCTGCCATCACTGACTGCCTGAACAGGATAGCAGTGGCCTTGGAGGGCAGGCCAGCCGGAGGTCAGACACCAGGGGAGGCTCCTCCCTCCCCTGCTCCCCCCCCCATGAAGATACTCCCTCCCCTGCTCCCCCCAATGAAGATACTCCCTCCCCTGCTCCCCCCCCTGTGCCAGGGTGCCAGGTGCCCGTGGCCGTGCCCGTGCCCCTGCCCGTGGGCAGCCCAGACGGAGAACTCGCCGCCGGACTTAAATAGCAGGGGTACTTTTTTTTTTTTTTTTGGTTTTATAATTTTGTTTATTATACTGTACTTATGATTTGGTTTATGTGTGTGAATGATGTGTGAATGTGGGGGGGTGGCATTCCTGACAAAATAAGGGTGTCACCCTCAGTTTTGGTGGAGAAGGGATCCCCAGGACCAGGGATAAGTCATCCTAGGTTCCTGAATGGTGTATGAATGCACAGTGACATAATTGGAGCCGTGGCGGGGCGTTACTTCTCCCAAGTACCAAAGGGGGGGGGGGGGGACTTGGATCTAATCCAATTCGATGTGCATGTGATGTGTCTGTGCTAGGGACCACAGTGGTGTGCATTCATGCATTCTCATTGTGACATAAATCATGTGCGTTTCCAGAGACAAAAACATTCTCAATGTGTCATTAATCATGTGCGTTTACTGTGCAAAGCAACATTCTCATTGTCACATAATTCATGTGCGTTTGCAGTGAAAACAAATAATATCATTGTCACATAATTCATGTGCGTTTGCAGTGAAAACAAATAATATCATTGTGACATGATTTATGGCCATTTACTGAGAAAAGATGCCTTCTGCGAGGCATCTCCTGGCTACTGTGCCCTCAGTAGACCGGGTAGAGTGGGCTAGGGGGGGATTGCCTGGGTGGGGGGTCAGGTCAGCACGTAAGTTAATCTCCAGTCCCCTTCTCATTGCAAAGTTGTGAAGAATGCAACAAGCCCCTATTATTTGGCACACAAAGTCTGGGGAATACAGCAGTGTACCCCCAGTCTTGTCCAGGCATCTGAAGCGGGACTTCAGCAGCCCAAATGTACGCTCCACTACTGCCCGGGTGCGAATATGAGCCTTGTTGTAGCGTTGCTCTCCTGGGGTTTGGGGGTTCCTGAAGGGGGTCATCATGTGAGGTCCCAGGGCATATCCAGAGTCACCTGGAAGGGAAAAGACAGGAGGATATTAGTCATGCATGTGCCCCTTGTGATGTCTGCATCATGGGGGGGGACAGTCATACCTGACACCCATGTCACTCACCAACCAGCCAGCTGTCTCCATACACGTTCTGCTCCAATTCACGTGATATGTTGGTCTGCCTGAAGATGTAGCTGTCATGGCACGAACCCGGAAATTTGGCACAGACATGCCAGATGAGGCCATGGGCATCTACGATTACCTGCACATTGATGGAATGCCAGTTTTTGCGATTCCTGAACAGGTGCTCTGTATCATGGGGGGGCTGTAGTGCCACATGGGTACAGTCAATGGCCCCGATGGTCCGTGGGAATCGGGCAATCTGATAAAAGTCGGCCATGCTCTTCATTCGCTGGTCCTCCTGGGTGGGCTTTTCAAATTGACTGCCCATGCGTCTCAGTATTGCAGGGACAACCTGGTGCACACACCTGCTCATCGAGGACTGTACCATCCCAGCCAGACCTCCACATGTTCTTTGAAAAGACCCAGTGGCCAGAAAATGCAGGGTGGCCATAACTTTAATGTGAGCTGGCAGGGCATGGGATCGTTGGGTTGGGGTGTTCAGATCATCCTGCAGGATCCTGGTTAAGTCCAGGATGGCTTCCTGGTTAAATCTGAAGTTGCCAATGACCTCAGACGCAGTCATGCCAAAGAGATCTTGGTGTGGGCGGTATACCCTCTCCTGTGCCCTCCTCCTCCTCCTCTGTGCCCTCCTCCTTCTCTGCGCCTGTAAAGTTGCGAGTGCCGTTATAATCATTGATGGCCCGGGCATTTTGGCAGTCACAATGAAGTCCAGCAAAGAAGTGTTGGCAGCTCTTCCTAAATGGTGTTGCTTCAGCAGACCTTTACAGGGCTGGTGTAAAATTAGGGCTGCTTTTATAAAGTCTAATTTTGCTCCAGAAAACTAACAGGTGCGTACAGGGCGTTATCTACGGCGCACAGGGCGTAATCTACGGCGCACACACTTAATTTTGAGGATCTGAAAGTGTGGGGGTGCTCTCGCGCCTACCTAATAAAACTTGAGATGAGAAATATAATGGTGTAGTGAAATGAGTGATAATGCTGCTCAATCTAATGGTGTATAAATATAAATAAAAATACAGTGAAGTGATGAAAGATAAAGTGACGAGCGCAATATTATAACTGTGTATCCAATGTGTTGGTCAGTGAATCAAACTGATAATTAACTAAAAATGAAACACAGTGCCAAAAACATAAATAATGAATGAATAACCTAGCCAGCATGTGGCCAGTGAAAAAACATGCACAAACAACTGCGAAATGTCAGCTGACAAAATAAAACTCAATAAGTCCTGAGGAAATATGCTAGTGATAAAGCCTTTGAGTATCATGTGCATGAATAAACAAACAAAATTCAATGTGATTAAAAAAGTTCCATAAAGCAAAAGCTCTCCAAAGATAGTGATGTGGTGTTTTCAAGGATCTTCTAATGTGGATCTTCCAATAATATGTGCTCACAAAGCGCTTACCTTCCCAAAGAAGTAATCAAGCCTTGATTATATGGATGTCCATAAGAGGTGCTGTTGGATCTGCAACTGGCTATGGGTGTCCAAGACTTCCTGTATAATCCTGTGTTTGTAAGCTCCAGACTTCTAGTGGGCAACGATGGTGCTCAGCATGGAGAAATAAAAGAAATAGCTTCCCATAGTGTAGTAAACAAGGGCTGGTTTATTTGTAAAAAACGCTACATTTGCATTTTCAAAAGCAAGATAAAAACGAAAGGAAAAAACAGCTGATCACAGCTTCCTGGTATGTTGTTATAGTAAGCCCGTCCCTTACATGTTACGCCACGTCACGTGGCTTCATCAGAGGTGACGGATTGGTTGTTGGGCTTGTCTTTTATAAGAGACAGCAGGAAATAGTTTGATCGCCATTTTGCCAGAGAAAGTGTCTCTGTACTGGCAGCGGCCATCTTAACGGTGGGCTTGCATCAATATGACCGTGTCAATGAGTCCAGAGCGCTGTGGGTTCCCAGGGGCCATCTTATTGTAGCCCCAAACTGGACAGCAAGTAATTGGCTCATACAAGCCTGGAAATAAACAGCGATGTAAATGATCTGGAGCTGACAATGGTCAGAATATAGCGATGGAACTATCTGCTGTGAGAGCCACATACATGTTGTCATGAGTGGTTAATGAATATTAAAACAATACATCATAATATATAATCGATCAAAGTGAATGAACTCTATATATAAATAAAACCACGTGATATAACTGTATAATATCGACTAATAAATACATAATAGAAAAATATACATACATTCATAAGGTATATAATTAAAAAAATGGATGAGGGATAAAAATATATTTAAAATTGCAATATGCATAGAATATAAAAATATATTAAAAATTACTTAAGAAACAATTTAGATCAAATTCTACATTCATACCATCAGGTACCATAGTCTGTAAGCTGTGTATCCATCTAGATTCTTTCTGGCTGATGGACCTTACCATGTGTGCCCCTCTCCAAGGTTTTTTATATTTTTCTATGCCCCAAAAAGTAAGGTGTTTGGGGTCTTTATTGTGAAAAAGTGCAAAGTGCTTACTGACATTATGTTTCGGAAAACCATTAAAAATGTTTTGAATATGTTCTTTTATCCTAACCATGAGTGGTCTTTTTGTTCGGCCTACGTACTGTAAATTGCAAGTACACTGTAGTACATAGACCACTCCTTCTGTATGACAACTAATAAAATCATTGATAATACATTTTTGGCCAGTTTTAGTACATATGAAGTCTTCCCTTTTCTTTTGTGGTTTTTTGGAGTGTCTACATGCATAGCAATATTTGCATGGTACAAACCCTTTACTTGTGAAAAAGGTGTAACCACTTTTTGGTGGAGGTACTACCACATTTTTGACAATCAGGTCTCTCAAAGTCGGAGCTCTTTTATAAACTATATTTGGTCTATCCGGTAATATAGTTTGTAGGTTTCTGTCACTTCTCAGAATGTGCCAGTGTTTCTTTATTAGTTTTTCCACTTCTCGGTGCTGGATGTTGTAATCTAAAACAATGAATGGAGCCTCATTTTTGTGTTTTTTCATTTTTGGTCCTTGTAGTAGGGTATTTCTATCCGTTTTGGATACCTTCTCAATCTGTTTTTGAATGAAATTATCTGTGTAACCCTTTTCCTTAAATCTGTTTCCAATAAATGTGGCTTGTTTTTCATAGTCCTCTTGGTGTGTGCAGTTTCTCTTTAATCTTGTTAGTTGTCCCTTAGGTATGTTGAAAAGCCATGATTTATGGTGACAGCTTTTTACGGATAAATAGCTGTTGGTGTCAATATTTTTGAAATGTGTTTTTGTCACCAATTTGTTGTCTACAATCGAGATGTCCAAATCTAGAAAGTTAACCATAGTATCACTGATGTTCCACGTGAGTGTGATATTTTTATCATTTTGGTTCAATTTAGACAAAAACTTTTCTAGTGCTGGCTGGGTTCCATTCCACACTATGAGTATATCATCAATATACCTTTTGTACAGTGTTAGTTCCATTGGTATATCAGTGTATATTGATCCTTCCTCCCACTGTGCCATAAAGGCATTGGCCACACTTGGGGCAAATTTAGCTCCCATCGCAATGCCTGTTGTCTGCCTATAATACGTCTGGTCATGCCAGAAGTAATTGTGTTTCAGGCAGAAATCTATGCATTTTATCAAGAACTTTCTTTGTTTGCATATTAGAGTGGTGAATTCTCTCAAAAGCCATTTTGTGGCACTGGTTGCCTGGTGGTGTTGTACTATGGTGTAGAGCGACGAAACGTCTGCCGTAGCTATAAACGTCCTGCCTTTCAACACTGGAGTATCTTCTAATAGTTGTAATACATGCTTGGTGTCTTTTAAATATGCATTAGTTTGTTGTACTGCGGGTTGTATGAATCCATCGAGGTATTCTCCCATGCTTGATGTCAATGATTCGATACCATTGACTATGGGTCTTCCCGGAGGGTTTGCCTTGTCCTTATGTATTTTGGGAACCGTATATATGATGGGGATTCTGCACATTTCTGGAATCAGATATTGGGATTCTTTTTTATTTAGTATTTCTTTCTTGATCCCTAAATGTATTAGTTTTTCTAGTTCTTTCTTATATTGGTTTGTAGGGTTACTCAGTAATTTAGTATATGTATCCTTGTCTTGTAGTTGTCTATTTAATTCCGTCTGGTATTGTGTCTTCGATTGTACAACTACTCCACCGCCTTTGTCGGCAGGTCTGATTACGATATCAGATCTTTTTGTTAATGATTGGATACCATTCTTTATATGAATGGGATTAGAGGCTTTTTTCACTTCTAGTGTATCCAGGTCCTGTAACACTAATTTTTTGAATACATTAATAAAATGATTATCATGTACTTGTGGATTGAATACCGAGTTATTCCGTAGATTACTGTGTTGTACTGTATTTACCGGATTGGGTTTCTTGGTTTGTGTGTTTATAGGATTGCTCATCATGTACTTTTTGATATTTATTTTGCGAATATATTTTTGGATTCCTATAAACGTTTCAAATTTGTTGAGACTTCTCGCTGGAGCGTGTTTCAGGCCATTGTCTAGTACTGCTATTTCATCTGTGGAGAGGGGGAGTCCACTGATGTTGAAAATGCCATCCCCTATTCTTCGCTTTTTCTTTTCCTTTTGGCTTCTCTTTCCCGCTCTGCATCCCCTCGTCTTTCGGGTGGTGTTCTTGGCCTGTATTCCGGGGTTCGTTTTTTGGGGGTCCTGGGTGGTTCCTGGTACCTCCTTCTGGGTGACCGATATTGGTCTCTGTAATCCCTTCTGGGGGTGTGGTCTCTCCTCTCTCTGTCTAAAAAAGATCTTTGTGTTGGTTGGTCATACTGGTTTTGATAATAGTAGGGTTGTGGTTCCTGATGGTATCTAATAGGTTCAAATCTATTATAGAGAGGTATGGGACTTCTTTCTGGTCTTCTATATTGTTCATAGTGTTGATATTGTCCCCTATTGTCTCCATAGTCTCTTTCTGAATTTTTTCTATTGTGATACGGTTTCTTGTAGAATTTCTTAAAAGGTTTCTTCTTAAAATTTCTTGGTGTCTGGTATCCCTGTGTACCATTTCCTCTGGGGTTTTGTTGGGGTCTCTGTTGGCCCATATAGTGTCCTTGGTTAGATGAGAGGGTGGTTTGAGGTGGTTCCTGGATTCTAACCTCTCTTTCTGGGGTAGAGTAAGTGGATGGAGGCTGGGGTTTTTCCACTTTAGTCTGCCACTTGAACACTTGGTCCATTTTGTAGTCTGAAATATCACGTTGGTATTTTTTCATTTTCCTTTGTTGCGTTTCTAGATCTTTAGTTACCAAGTCCTTGTTTAGTTGGGAAGCTAATGTATTAAATTATGTTGATTCTTTATATGGTTCTAGTTTGACTTTAATTTCTTTAATCCATTTGTCTATGATTCTTGCCTTCTTTTGCTTCCGTTTGAGCAGAAAATGTAATCCTTCCAAACTTTTGTTATTAAAGAACTGAAACCACTCCTCCATGGATTCTTTGTCTAAAAGACCATCATTGGGGGGAATATCCCACCTAAGCCTTCTAGGGACAATACGTTCTTCAATATATCTGTCGAACGTGTTAATGTCCCACCAAAGATTAACCTTCTTTTCTAGATGGTGTCCTAGTTTTCTAACCAGACTATCTAAGTCTGTATCTTTGGATTTATGATCTTTATTAAAGATGTCATCTAAGTTTACATTCCTGTGGTCCATAAAGGTAAACACATCCATAGTGGCTGCAAAAGCTAGTGGGTATGAGTGAATATGAAAGTGTGGGGGTGCTCTCGCGCCTACCTAATAAAACTTGAGATGAGAAATATAATAGTGTAGTGAAATGAGTGATAATGCTGCTCAATCTTATGGTGTATAAATATAAATAAAAATACAGTGAAGTGATGAAAGATAAAGTGACGAGCGCAATATTATAACTGTGTATCCAATGTGTTGGTCAGTGAATCAAACTGATAATTCCATATAATCAAGGCTTGATTACTTCTTTGGGAAGGTAAGCGCTTTGTGAGCACATATTATTGGAAGATCCACATTAGAAGATCCTTGAAAACACCACATCACTATCTTTGGAGAGCTTTTGCTTTATGGAACTTTTTTAATCACATTGAATTTTGTTTGTTTATTCATGCACATGATACTCAAAGGCTTTATCACTAGCATATTTCCTCAGGACTTATTGAGTTTTATTTTGTCTGCTGACATTTCGCAGTTGTTTGTGCATGTTTTTTCACTGGCCACATGCTGGCTAGGTTATTCATTCATTATTTATGTTTTTGGCACTGTGTTTCATTTTTAGTTAATTATCAGTTTGATTCACTGACCAACACATTGGATACACAGTTATAATACATAATATTGCGCTCGTCACTTTAATTTTGAGGATCGCCCTATCTCCCTCATTTGCATCTTTGCCTATCAAATAAAGCGGCGTGACTAGCGTAATTTGCGTCAGAGGATGCGCCGGAGTAATTATTTTAGGTAGGACGGAAAAACCGGATTTTTCGTTTTGAGGATCGGGCGCAAAGATACGCGCGGAGTAAAATTAGAAATCTCGAGTTAAGTCGGCGCATCTGCTTTGTGGATTTGCCCCAACATGTAAAATGTAGTTACATACCGGTGTTTGACCCGATCGTTATCTCTGCCGTCTTCCACAAACTGTGAACGCCCCTTTTACTCACGTGGTAGCCCTTTATACACGCGCATGTGTGACTTTACGCACGTCTCCCCGCCCCTGACGTTCGTGGTGTAGTCTTTTCCCCACCTCTTTTCATTCTTTTTTTTGGTTGGGAGCACATGTTAGGGAATATGGCAGCAATACAGGAGCCAGGCCAGGCAGGACGAGGGATCCACAGAAGAATCCGTTTTAAGGCCACCAACATGACCTTTGAAGAAATGGTGGAGATGGTCCTCATCTTCAAAGCAGAGGACTATGATGGGAGGCATGGGCCATACAAGTACCCGAACAAGGTCAAGGCCCAAATAATGGAGAAGGTGAGGAGGAGTCTCCATCGCAAATTTGGGGTGAAAAGATCTAAGGAACAGATCAGAAAAAGGTGGTCGGACCTCAAAAAGCGGGAGCCGGAACAAATGAAGAGGATCAGGAGAGTGATTAGAAGAAGTAAGTTTTTTATATATTTATTATTATTTGTTCCGCGCCATGTGTTTTTAATTTCAGGTTGTACTGTATTATGTTTTTCTGCCCAAGAATTTGTCGTCAAAGTGGACGTACATTCGGAACGACAACTCATACGACAAAATATTGTGCATAAAATCATGAAAATTATGACATTTCAAAAAAATTGGGGTGAGATCAAAATAGAAATTTATGTAGATGTGCTATTAAAAACATTCAATTATTGTTAAATTAAAATATATACAGTAAAAGGAGAGTCTGCTCAGCAGTCGGTGACACATGTGGACTCATTTGCATAATTGTTGTCCCCTTTAATAACCCATTTTGGGGTTCACACAGAGGTGAGGTGATCCAGTGTATACTTGGTTGGCTTACATGTTTAAAAGTAGACCAAAGGTACAAGATTTGTCATGATCTTTGTGAATGCCTACAATCCTGTGTTTTGCCCTGAGGGGTTTTTCGAAACATCAATAGTCCCAGAAATTGTATAAAGTGAATCATATTCCTCTTTCAGGCCTATAAGCTCTTAAAATCCAGTTTCCATTTTCTTCATTCACGTAGGGCGTCATGAAGCTTCCACACGGGAGCAAGAAGTCATCACGCAAGCCACACCCCCCGAGGGATGGTGATGATGCGCAGCCTGCCACCACATCAGGTAAAGTAACATATAACTAACCCAGCTTCAGGTAATGTAGATGTAGGCCTGCCTAATTTTAATAAATGGTTTTGTCCCACATTTCAGGAGCAGGTGGTGGCTTGGACTTGGACAGGCATACTGTCCAGATGGTGATCTTTGAAATCTGGGCCTGCAGAGAAGAGGTGGAGGAGATACATCTGGCCAACAAAAAAATAAAAGAAAGAACAAGGAGGGTGGAAAATACATTAAAAAATTTAATAGATGTTTTGGGGAGAGTCTGAATGTTAAGAAAAAAGGTTGTGAAACAAAAAAAAACAGATTTTTTAGTATTTAATATTAATAAAAAACAAACAAAAAAAAAAAGATTTGAAAAAAAAATAACAAAACCAGATTGGAAGGTTTATTTAATAAAAAAAAAAAAAATAACAAAACCAGATTTGAAGGTTTATTTAATAATAAAAAAACAAAAACAAAACCAGATTGGAAGGTTTATTTAATAAAAAAAAACAAAAAAATAACAAAACCAGATTTGAAGGTTTATTTAATCAAAAAAAATAAAAATAAAATAACAAAATAAAATAAAATAACAAAACCAGATTGGAAGGTTTATTTAATAATAATAAAAAAAAATAACAAAACCAGATTGGAAGGTTTATTTAATAATAATAAAAAAAAAAATAACAAAACCAGATTTGAAGGTTTATTTAATAAAAAAAAAAAAAAATAACAAAACCAGATTGGAAGGTTTATTTAATAAAAACAAAACAAAAAAATAACAAAACCAGATTTGAAGGTTTATTTAATCAAAAAAAAAAAAAAATAACAAAACCAGATTTGAAGGATTAATCAAAATATTATAAAACCAAAAAACAAATTATTTTATATTGTATGATAACAAAGACAAAACAAAAAATAAAAAAATGATTATTGGATATTGTATGATAAAAAAGACCAAAAAAAATAAAAAAATGATTATTGGATATTGTATGATAAAAAAGACCAAAAAAAAAAAATGATTATTGGATATTGTATGATAAAAAAGACCAAAAAAATGTAAAAAAATTATTATTGGATATTGTATGATAAAAAAGACCACAAAAATGTAAAAAATGATTATTGGATATTGTATGATAAAAAAGACCAAAAAAATTTAAAAAATGATTATTGGATATTGTATGATAAAAAAGACCAAAAAAATGTAAAAAATTATTATTGGATATTGTATGATAAAAAAGACCAAAAAAATGTAAAAAATTATTATTGGATATTGTATGATAAAAAAGACCAAAAAAATGTAAAAAATGATTATTGGATATTGTATGATAAAAAAGACCAAAAAAATGTAAAAAATGATTATTGGATATTGTATGAAAAAAAATTAAAAAAAACAATAAAAAAAAAATATTTTTGTGGGTATTTGTTAAACCCAAAAACAAAAAAATAAAAAAATAAATAGCTTTTGAACCTGAAAAAAGTGTGTGGTGTTTTTCATAAAATACTTCAAATTTTCTATGTGTTTGGTTTGGGGGTCACCTGGGAAATGTTTGCTA